>NC_053424.1:107159000-107370825 GCF_007990345.1 Gossypium hirsutum | reverse complement strand
TTCCATTTTAACCCTTTTTCTTCTTTCTTTGACAGAGAAATTGAGTGTTAGATAGAAATCAAACATTACTGAAGCACTCAAATTGCACAAAACCACTATTTCTAGTTTTTCTTTTTAATCATTAACAATAGCATTTACTAATCATATAAATAAAGTAATAACTATAACTACACCTTTCTCAATTTCTTTTTCCTTTCTACTTTATTAACTCTACCTTCTCATTTAATTTCAAATAAATACATCCTTCCCTTTAAAAAGATTATTTTTTTATAATTTGATGTGATGTTCACATGCATATTAATGTGTACCTTCTCTTAAGATCAACATATATCCTCCTAGCAAAGTTACCAGCATACTGGCGAATTGCATGTTAAAGAAGCCTATAGTATAATAACGAGTTATTAAGTAGCAAGCTATAATCATTGAAGCAAAAGTGGTCGGATTAGTTTTAATCGGATAGCGGGTTGGATTAAGACGAATGATGACGAGCATCATAACAGATTATTAATTATAAAATTTATAAAAGATGTTAGTTGTTTGAAATCGTAATGGTATTAATATTTGTTATTGCTAATGAAAGCAAAATGTTGAGATTATGGCTTAAGATCGCTTCGTGAAGTCTTGCGATGATGTTTCACCCAAAACAACTTTTCTTTTAGAAAAAGAAAAAGTTATTGTGGAATGATTATCCATTGCAGAAAAGAAAATAAAAGAAACCTTTCCGTTTCCACAAATAATTAGTCTGCTATACTTAATTCTTTAAGGTGTAATGTATGATAATATTTTGGATTCAGCATATCCAAAATTACCAACTCACAGCATCAGCATTATAATGGATACTTATTTGTTACAAATTCCAGAAGCGTCTTCGTATATTTCTAAATGATAGAATTTAAGGGTGTATTTGTTTTAAGGAAGACATTTAATTGGTTTTTGGAAAAGTTAAATATTTTTTGTAATAAGATGTGTTTAGGGGAATCTATACACCTAATAGACATCACTGTCCCTTAAGTTAAAATTACCCATGCCTGAGGACCCTTATAAAAGTGAGAGTAAATCGATTCCTAAGCTGTTCTCAACCCTTCTTCCAGCCCAAAACTACAACACTGATAAATATCAAGAAATCCTTGATAATTGTCTAAGGGCAACATGGCCCTTACAACCCAATGATGGTCGGGGAGATTCTAACAAATGTAATGGGAGGTAAAGCCACTCCCCCATTAGCCTCGCTAACAAGTCAACTCAAGTCAGGTCACTTCGTAATTTATCTTTTGTGTAAAGAAAAATTGTTACTTCCTTATCACTCTACACCTCATCAATATACCTAACATCTACGAGAACATGAGAAAGCTTATTCTTATGGCCTTGTCAAAATAACAACATGCTTTGCACAAACATTTTATCACATCTAGCAAGCTCGCATGTACCTTAAAATATATATATATAGGAAACAATTTTAACAACATCTATCAATTTGTTACGGACCAGAGTAAGAAAAAGACGCAAGCAACTCACATTGTATATACTCTACTGAACTTAACCTCAACACTTTCAAAACCACCATTCCAATGCTCTTTACATTATTAGTTTTACAATCTGACGATGTAAACCATTTCCCCTCACCATAACATTTGTGTTACAATAAAATACAATACGAGGACATCCAGATTAGGAACATTTAAACTCCGATAATTATAAATAAATAATTCTATATTAAGTAACTCTTTAAAAAAATCTAAAAACAGCCGTTAATAATAAAATCCATTTTTAAAAAATGGGGAAATGTGAATGGATAAAGTGTGGATTCCTTCCCAAAAATAACGTAATTAACTCTCAATGATTCCAGTATTTTGGTAATAGAAGTTGGTTGATATTGGATTATAAAATGGAGTAATGCTACTAATAGGGGATTAATCAAGCATCACGTGGTAACAGCTGGCTAACAGTATCACGGATGATTCTGCGGCACATTCGGCAACGGTCCACCACCACCATGCTTATCTTTCATTTTCTTTTTCTTTTTTTTAAATCTCAAACCTATCCACGTCACGGGTCCCACCCACTAGAATTCCATGTTTCCCTTCCCTTTCTCTCTTTATTTCATTTTCCACCTATTTCTCTCTCTTTTTTTGCCAAAAAAAAGTTATATTTATCTTTCACAGATAAAAAAATAATCCATGAAAGTTTAATGTTCTAATAGATAAGTAGCTTTTATCAAACATTGTTAAATCTTAATTAATTAAATATCAATTCAATTAAAAAATAAATAAAATAATATATTAATAGGTTTTAATAATTAATTTAGTTTTTTAAACAAATTTACCTATTTTTCATATTTAAAAAATCACTATGTGAACTATTTATTCGTTAAAAAAACTATAAAAAACGTTTTTTTAAATAAAATCTCCATTTTGTATTATTACTATCAACGTACTGAAAGAAATTCAAAATAAGCGACTAATATAGATTAAAAAGTACAAAAAAAAACATGATTTGACATGTATTTTTATGATTTCTAACCTGTATTATTACATGTCAATTTTTTTTCTTCAAAAACAATATATAAAAATATTTTTTAAAAATAAATACACTTAAAAAATTGTTGAGGAGTGGAATTTTGATCGTTTAGAAAGAAATTGCCAATATTATCCTTTAAAGATTGATAAATTCCTCGATAAATTTAATATTCGACTTAGAATATTTATGGTTTGTTTTATGGGAATAATTTACATTATGATTATTTTAAAAATTAAAATTTTTAGACACTAATAAAATTTTGTTACATCATCAAATTTTAAAGATGTAAAATAATTAGTATATACTCATCTATAGCGAATTATTATATGAACTCTTCCCCATATATTATTCATGATCCCTTTCCAATTATTTCATAATATTCCAATAATTTTTTCATATCATCGACACAAAATTTTGATATTTTTTTTATCTTGAACCCCAAACCCAAAACTTGAGAATCTAACATTTTAAACCTTAAACTCGAACCCCTCTTTATAACATCGAGTACAAAACCCAAACTCAACATTAAACCTTAATCTCAAACCCAATCTAAACTTTGAGGTTTAAGGTTCAATGTTCAAGATTCAAAATAAAAAAAAATATTAAAATTATGTGTCAATAACATGAAAAAAAGTACACTAAAATTACTATTATTTTTAAATTGGTTGCACAACAATAAAAAAATTTAACTTACGAAAAAATAAAATAATTAAAATTTGTAAAAGAATTTAAAAATGAATTATTTTAATTAATTTAATTAAAATTAAATTAAGTTAGAGAAGATATAAGATATAAATAAATATATAATAATATTTTATTATATTTAAAATTTAATAATATGATATTATTTTATTGGTACTTAAAGTTATATTTTACAAGATGATTCTAATATAATTTATTTTCATGTTTTATTCTCTCCAGCTTATTTCTCCTTCTAAAAAGCATCTCAATATTTGCTTCTGATGGTGCCAATTGCTCAAGTAAATTAATTCAATTTAAACACAACTTTATACCCTTCATAGGAATGAAATAAAAATCCAGAACATTTAATAAGATAGCTTTGTCGCCGGAAAAATTAAAGAGAGTTGCCACGTGTGCAACGTCGTGAAAATGGCTAGATGTTTCCAGATTTTTCTACAGCAAGCCGTTGAACGAACGGTAAGGAAGAGGTGGACCACCCGCCACCCTTTCCCCCATCAAACGGTCACATTGATTTTTAGTTTTCAATATTCTCTTTCTTTATTTCGTGGTTATGATTAACGCTTTGAACCCTGAAATTTGAAATCCCCTAAAGCACCTTAAAGCGTGGGCTCCATTTTGCTTTTGAAAACTTCCTCCTTCCTACTTTTATTTTCCCGAAGAGATTTCAATTCCCCTGCTTTTTCAAAATTTCTGAATTTTTTTATATTTCATTTTTGTGGTTGCTTTCATTGAGATGTGACGATTTTTAATCCTAATTATTTAGTTTACATCGATTTTAAATATCCTTTCCTTTCTTTTGCAGGTCACGAAAATGACCTCAGCTCACTCACATTTGCCGCAAACCCTCAAGCGGCAAGGCTGTTTTTTTTTTAATATTTGTAATTTCCTGTTTGGTTCTTGGGAAAATAAAAAAAATGTAGCGTATATCTAGTAGATAATGCCAAACACTCGGCCATTTCCATTTTACGAACTTGCGTTGACGACACACTTCCTGATTTTTGCCACTGTCTGTCATCACAGCCGTCATTGGCCAAAGCCAAACTTTTCTATCACCAACCCACCAAGTTACGGAATAGGGTTAAAGTTACATAAAAACTTTTGCGTTAATGGAGAAAACAGTAACGCTAATCACCGCCGTAAATTCGAATTTAATTTGATTATCTAGACGTTGAACTTTAAGTCTTTAGTTCAGCCCCAAAAGAATTTAAACTTCTGGTTTAATATTGAATTTCATCCTTTTACTTTGTAAAAATTACAAATTGGTCCATCAATATTAATTTATAAGAATTTAATCCATTTAGTTGCTCTAATTGATTGATACTATTCAACCTCTTTGTTAAACCACTGACTTGAATTAGAAAAATATCGGCAATTTACATGTAAAAATTAGTTTCACCTATTCGTCAATAACTAGGTTAACTTTTCAGTTTTTTTTTAATAATGATCAATTTTTGACAAAGTAAATGAGGGACTAACTTCTAAATTAGACCTAATATTTTCTATTATTGATACATTTTTATGATAATTTAAAAATAAAGTAATGTGAAATAATTTGAGTGGAAAGTGGAATCTTTGTAAATTCAACCGAGAATCAGAGGGCAAGGGAATAGGGAATAGGGATCTTTGTTAGTTGAAATGATAGTCTGGGAATCATCTGCCAGAAAAAGAAAATAATAAAAAAATAAAGATGTCTGAAAATTTGACAGAGAATCAAAGTGTTTGTTTTTTACATACACTGAAAAAACTGGGATTAACTGAAAATAATCAACAGACCAAATATGATTAAAGAAACTAAGTGGATTGTACTTTAGTAGGTAAAAAAAGAGAGATGAACGCCTTTTCCTAAATGCATTTATTTTTTACTTTTTGGGATTTGTCGTTTACAGTATATGAACAATTTTACAAAACATAGGAATTTAAGTGCTTTTTTTTGTGGGGGTAAATAAATATTTTATTAATGCAAGAATATAATGGTTTAGGAGATTGCATGATCTTATCTAACTCCAACCATATATTAGTAAATAAAGTATTAGAGGGACCAACCTCAAGTGTGGGTTTGGGACAATTTTTTTCTCAATGCAAGTGGTAAACTATAAAACAAATATAATTATCTGTTAAGAGTTTGTGGGTATATAAAGGTTATTTTTTTATTCTTTTTAAGAGATTGTAAGGTTGTTATTAATTATATTAGATTTTAATTAAATTTGATGTTAAATTGGATCCAACATTTAAATAGGAGATACAAATTTTCCAATACTATATTCTTTATTCACGAAATTCAAAAATAAAATTTTGTTTAAAAGATATTTCAATTCTTACAATTTAACCTTGAGTTGAAAACTCAAAGGGCTACCTCAAAAATTGGCATTCCTTTTAACCTATTCTTTTATATTTAATTATTAGGATATTGAAGGTTCTCATAGGATGGATTATTGTACCTTTTCATAGTTTCTACTTTGATTCCATTCAGCCTTTGTTGATTATTTCTATATATCCTTTAGAAAGGTGGAGTCGTGTATTTATATGATATAATTAATGTCTATTAATGTGATATCTAGGTAGGCTTCATGCATGCTAACACGTATCTTACTTTAGACTTAACATGTGTTTATGCGGTCCCATGTACGATCTCATATGTAATCTCGCAAGAGGGTGTAAGTTCCCTTTCTACGAACACTTAATATCAGGCAAGCTCGATATGTGAACCGCATAAAGTCTGACCCAGATCCATTCGGGTTATGGGTCAGTATAGTAAATATCATAACAATTTATTCCTTGCGTAGTTCGAAGAAGAGTTATAAAGTGACTCTTCTTGATACTTAGTTCTATAAGTCAAAAAATAATATAAAGAAAAAATTGTTGAAAACTTGTTGAGTACGTTTTACATTCTTAATTTGCAACATATACTTCGCCACGTGTGAAGAAAGAACATAGTTGTGTGTAGTTGATTGTGTCCTCATTCTTGGTTATATGTATCGTTAAATTGTGAAAAAACCCTAGAAAATCTCACTATTCAAATATGAGACTTTGAAGAAAAAAACCATTATCAAGAAGAGCATTTTTAAAGGTAATCTCCCTAAAATTCCCATCGTATTTTCCATTCTTCTTTCTAGTTTTGTTAGTGATCCATTGCCAGAACTAGAGGAAGTAGTCACATGGTTCCAAATAACCCTTTGCAACACCATGAAGTGAGAAGTCTAATAGAAGTTAAGGCTTACGTTTGTTCTACGAAGGTGGAAGAAATGGATCGAGCCTTAGTTATATGAAGAATTCAAGTACTAAACTTCGCTTAAGATTTTTCAATCCTCGAAGGACTACATCATTTGAACGACACCAGCGACGGTAACTTTTTACTCCCTTTGCACGTAATAGAAGTAAGGTTCCATTTACCACTTCACTCTTTTTTTTGGCATCTTCTCGATGAATATGGAATAGCTTCCGGACAATTGTCTGATTTTTCTTAGTGGATCACGATGATATACTTTATTGAATGTAGTCGGTGTGATGAAGTGTCGTTGATTGCCATTTTTCAAAACTTGTATCAACTAAAGGCCTACAACCGAAGGGGTTCGGTAGGTGTATTTTACTTCACTTTCCGGGAAAGAGTGGAATTTATTATTACGAATTGTTGTTCTAACCTTCATCTAAACTGCCGCAAGTATATACGAGTTAAATACAAGCTTAACAGTGGTTTTGACTTTCCAACCAAGTGGTCAATACCTATCAAAGATATGTGTTCAAGAAAATGATATATTATGACAAAATAGGCTGGGGACAATATTATAGACTTCGTTAGGGTTGCGTGTTAAACTTGGAGGAAATTCTAACAGTGATAAATGTTTTTTTAGTATTGCCTATTAAATTTGAGCCCTAATGGATGGAGGCAAGTTGTTGTTGATGATAGAACTACCAGCACAGTTCGTATGACCACATGGAGCTACTGATGAATTAAAGCTTATACTGTTGAGAAACAGAGATGAGCCTAGAATTTTTTTACAGTTTTTGTAAACTAAGGCCTCTTCAATGGTCTTCCAAATCTTCAATGAATATAGAGAATTGTGCGAACCCTCTTATGTTAACTGTTGGTGTTGATATTAGACTTATTGGTGGTATAGGCACAACTCGTGGTGTTGAAGAAAATCTTAAGAAATCCACCAGTTTATCCAGAGAAATCAACGAATACATGGATGTGCCATATTTTATGTAGAGTGTGTGAGGAGGTCCTTCTAATACTGTTGTTGAGGAAGGTAGTGCAAGAATTAAAAAGAAACAAAAGACTACTATAAGAGAAACTAACATTGTACTAAGCAGCAAAAATGAAGGTAGCCTAATGAAGGATCTTCGTCGAAAGAAAGGAAATGATCGTATTGAAATATCTAGTAACGTAGCTTTATCACTACAGTTCCTGCTAAAAGCCCATCTCCCCCAATCTCTCATGTTAACTCTTCACTAGCACCAAGGTCGACAACTCACGTCTTTGGAGTTGTTGGTGATCATGGCCCCCTAGTGGTTCTATGAAGTTTACTGTTTCTAATGGTGAAAAAGGGACTTTATTTCCATGGTGAGAGCATATCAGTATGTAGAAGTTTCCCTTTAGTTCCAATGAGGTGATAAAATAATGGAACAATTGTATGTCTTAAGAAGTCAAGAAACGCATCTACTCATCTGAGTCATCCAACGGTACAAGTAAACTATCATTGTAAGAGTTAGCATTCTCTTTATGAGTGCTTTTAGCCGAGGCTGGTATAGTCAGCATGATGCTTGCTGAAGGCATTAATAGATTGGAAATTAAAAAGAGAGAAACTGAAAATGTTCACCAATCTACCTTAGAAGCTTTACAGAGAGCTTGCGAGCTTCATGCGAACATGGTTGAAGATAATAGAAAATTACTAGAGCAGATCAAGAGGTTATAAGAGTATCTTTCCCTGCCAAAAAAACGTTGAAAAATTACATTGGGAGATCGCAAGTGAATGAGCTGATAAGAGTGTGTTGGAGGTTGCCTTAAAAAGTATGGATGAACAACACATTTGCTATAGCTAACTTAGTTAAAAGTCATGAGGAAGCTTTGGAGAAGTATAAAAGGGATACTATGCAAAGCTTCTAAGATTATTTACTCGATTTGAAATATAACTTCCTGTTACATACTCAAGTGGCTGGTAGACCTTTTGATGCTCACGGAGTCAACTTTGATGTTATGAATGAGCTTATTGGTGCTCAGTTGGATTTTGACGTCAAATCTTCTTCTGAAGCAGCTTAAGAAGCATTTGTGGAGAAGTGGAAAATAATCTGTACTTCGTTGAAGCTCCTATTGAGACTAGCACAGCTCTCACAGCTGGATGTGAAGGTAATAAGAATGAATGGGAGAATAAAGAAGAAGATGAAGCACCCACCAATCCTCAAGAAAGCAATGTTAATTCATAATTTATTTACTTTTGTTGTACTTAGTATTTTGAAATTGAAATGAAAAAATTCATAGTTGTTTTAAATGGTGAACAATATATTTGAGTTATTAACCTAAATGAACTAAGAAGCAAAGTTTGTGAAATCCATTAGCTCTAACAAAATTGTCCTTAATTTTCAATTAACTAGAGTTAGGTTGCGACCTTAAATTAGCTAACTTTAACAATATCAGCTGTAATTTTAAACCAAACAGTTGTTCATAGTTGCGATCTGAGATCAGCTAACTCAAATAAAATTTATTCATGATATTAAATAAAATGAAATTAGGTTACGGTCTTAAATCAACAAGCCTTAATAATATCAATTGCGATCTTAAATCAGTGAGCTGTTTGAAGTTGCTATCCGAGATTAGCTAACTCAAATAAAAAATTTTCACGATTTTAAATTGAATGAACTTAGGTTGCTATATTAAATCAGTGAACATTAACAATATCATTTGCAATCTTAAATCAGCGAGCTATTTGGAGTTGTGATATGAGATCAGCTAACTCAAATAAAATTTGTTCACGATCTTAAACCAAATGAACTTAGGTTGCGATCTTAAACTAGTGAAGTTTAACAATATCAACTGCGATATTAAATCAATTAGTTGTTCAGAGTTGCAATTTGAGATTAGCTAACTCAAATAAAATTTGTTCATGATTCTAAATCGAATGAACTTAGGTTGCGATCTTAAATCAGCAAACCTTGACAATATCAGTTGCGATCTTAAATCAACAAGCTATTCAGAGTTGCGATCTAACTCAAATAAAATTATTCATAAAATAAAATAAATATCATTTGTAAATAATACTTCTTTATTGAAAGAAAAATAAATCATTCATTCATAATACTTTTTCAAGTGGCGTGCATTCCATGTTCGTGACAGAATAGGACCTTCCATCTTTGCTATTTTGTAGGCTCCATAGCCTATCTTTTTTACTACTTTGTAAAGTCATTCCCAGTTTGAAGCCACTTTTCCTTACTGCGACGCCGTAAAACTAGCCTCGGTATTTCTTAAAGCAAGATCACATACCTGAAATTGATTGTTCCTAACTTTGGTATTATAATACTGGGCAACTTATTGAGCTCATACTACGTTCTTGACTTTTGTTACCTCTCTAATTTCATCAACGAGATCGAGGTTGAGTCATATGGCCTCTTGATTAGCATTCTTATCAAAATGGATTGTTCTATGGGATCACATACTTATTTTAGCAGGGATCACTACTTCTATTCCATACATAAGTGAGAATGTAATTTCTCCAGTTATTGTGTGATGTGAGATTCGCAGGACCTAAATAATTCTTGGTAATTCCTCTAACCATACACATCTAGCCTTATCAACATTTTTCTTCAAAGCTATTAAAATCTTTTTGTTCATTGTCTCTGTTTGACCATTCGTTTGGGGTGTCTTGACAGAACTTTAGGCTAGAGTAATCTGTAAATCTTTGTAAAAAAAATTAAATTTTCCTCAAAATTGGATTCCATTATCTATTATAATTAGGTGTAGGATGCCAAACCTATAAACAATGGACTTCTAAAGAAAGGATTCCTTTTGATTCTTCATAATTGTGGCTAAAGCTTCAGCTTTCATCCATTTAGTGAAGTAATCTACAATAACCATTATAAATTTCTTATGTGTTGTAGCTATCTAAAAGGGATCCAAAATATCTATTCCTCAAGTTGTAAATGACCAAGGGCTTGACATTATTTGCAAAGGCTCTACTGGTGATTGTTGCATTTGAACATATCTTTGTTAAGCATCGCAAGTATGAATCATATGGTATATGTCCTTTTGCACAATTAGCCAATAGTACATTTGTCTAAGAACTTTTTGTGCTAGTAGCCTTCCACCCAAGTGATCGTCGCAAATTCCCTCATGAATTTCTCTCATCACATACTCAGCTTCCAAGGGTGCAAGACATTGCAATAGTGGCTAAAAATACCCCTTTTTATAGAGTACACCCTCTAGAAAGGTATACCTAACAAATGTATAATAAAATAAATGGTTTTAATTGAGCAAAAAATGAATAATTTTCAAATGAATTGGTATTTGAAATATAAACAATGATGTCATACCTTGTAGCTTTATATTGCAACTTGGCGAGCTCCCTTTTATTAAGGTGGCGTTCGTCTCCTTGCAAGGCTTAGATGATGGAGGTCATCTATGTTTCTTCTTAGCTCAAATTAAATATTTGTTAAATATCATAGCTTGGGACATCTCTATATTCTTCCAAGATTTTTTTCTCTTTGCTCAATAATAACATATGATGCCAATTTTGATAAAAAATTTGCCTTTGTGTTGTCCCTTCTTAATAGCTTTTGACTTGCTCTTTTTCAAACTTTGTGAGTAACTAAGTTGACATGGAATGGTATTTCTTCAATAATGGTTCTTTCACTTTATATTCCCCACTCATCTGTTCTGCTACAAGCTGAGAATCTATAAGTATGGTTAGTTCTTTTGTTCCTAGTTACTAAGCTAATTGTAATACCGATATTAATAGGTTGTACTCCACAGCATTGTTAGACATTTGAAAGCCAAAAGATAGTCTATACTGCCATTTATTTTTATCGAGATCAATTAGAAGAACTCCTAATCTTGACCCTGTCCTTGCTGTGGAGCCATTGACATAGACTGCCCAACACTTTGACTTCACAACTAACCTTGTTTCATCTTGTGACGAGTTAACTACTACATTTGAAAGATTTGATGACTTATCAAAAGATCACACTTGTAACACCCCTTACCCAATACCGTTGCCGGAGTCGAGCATGAGGCGTTACTTGACTTAACTTAAAAGTTCGGGGCATAAAAATTTACTTTCAAATTTAATTTCATCATTCATAATAAAGCTGTCCAAGAACTGCTCCATTGCAATTTTTTAAAAAAAAATTCAATATAACCCCTTTATAATTGTCTAACCTTCCCTGCAAATTTCAAATCACAACCAATTCCAGTATTTCATCTACTTCATTTAAATACTAATTAAGTTCAACCAATCAACCATTTCAAACTAAAAACATGTATATATTTCGATATCTAATGCAACCATAACATTCAAATTTACTTTTACTTCAATTCCCTATACATGCCATATAAATCCAAAAAGTTGCTTAACATAAACTACCGGAGTATATCTGGATAGTGTGATTCTTGATGTAGATCCGATCCTCCGAATGTATAAATACGTTAATCTACAAAAACAATAAACACACACATGTAAGCTTATAGAAAAGCTTAGTAAGTTCATAGGCATAAAATATAAATCTTACCAAACACTTGTACACTTATACAATATACACCATTACTAAATTTACCTGTCAACCACAATCTTTGGTGAGTTCCTTGGTATAAACTCACTACTACTTATTCTTTTACCATAATTCCTTTGGGCCCATTTGTCACTTACCATCATTGATCAAAATTAAGGAACGGTTACGGAAAATTGAGTACTTCACTTTCACTTTGACATATGACCTCTTATCACTTGTCCTTGATCAGATAAGTGTAGCTAGGCTACCACTTATCACTTTGCCACTTGATCAGATAAGTGTAGCTGAAGCTACCACTTATCACTTTATCACTTGATCAGATAAGTGTAGCCACTTATCACTTTGTCTCCTGATCAGATAAGTGTAACCACTTATCACTTTGTTTCTTGATCAGATAAGTGTGACCACTTATCACTTTGTTTCTTGATCAGATAAGTGTAGCCACTTATCACTTTGTTTCTTGATCAGAAGTACTCAAATCCGGTGTTCCACTTAATTTGATCATTTATTTGATTTTCACATTTTTATTTTATTCTCATTTCAACAATAAATACATTTCATCATACATTGTATAATTCATGAAATTAACATTTAATCATTAAATTTCAGCCATATGAACTTACCTGGATCGATTTGCAGAATTTGTAAAAGTTCAGGGACTAATCGGCTACTTTTTCTTTTCCTCGACTTGTTTCGGGTTCTCGATCTAAAATGCAAATTTATTCATTCATCAGCATTTAATTCAATTCTAATTCATTTCACAATTTATGCCCTTTAATTTTCGAAATTACACTTTTACCCCAAACTTTACAATTTTTACAATTTGATCCCTACTCAATTAACCCCTCAATTGATCTAATTTTTCTCAATTAACACCTTTCCAAACTATTTTAGACTACTACGTAGCCTTTCATACTCAAAACCGCAACACCAAACCTTAATTCCCAACTTTTTCACAATTAGGTCCCTAAAATCAATTTCTATCAAAATTACTTAATAAATCATCATATAACAAAATTAAAGCTTCAATTCCATGTTTTTCATCATAAAAATCCAACACTCATCAATGGTAACTTTCAAAATCAGCCATGGAATCAAAAACTAATGAAATAATTAGTTGGACCTAATTGTAAAAGTAACAAAATCACAAAAATTAGAAGAAATAATCAAGAATTAAACTTACGTGATTCAAAAATATGAAAAACCAGCTTGTTTCAGACCTCCTATGGCGTTTTTGCTGATAAATTGTGAAGAGATCTCTAGATTTTTCACTTTTGTCTTTGTTTTAAATGTTTAATTTGTTAAGTTTCCAATTTTGCCCCTGTTTCTCCCTACATTCTGCTGATTTTTTTTTACCCAACCGTCCAGCCCATATAATTTGGGCCTAATTGCCTTTTAAATCCCTCCACTTTAGTCACTTAAGCTATTTAATCACAATTTAACAAATTTTACACTATTCCCAATTTAGTCCTTTTTAGTTAATTAACTATCCAAACGTTAAAATTTTCTAACGAAACTTTAATACCAACTCAATGACACTCTATAAATATTTATAAAAATATTTATGGCTCGGTTGAAAATCTTCGAGGTCTCGATACCTCGTTTTTTTTTATTTTAATTATTTTAATATTTATTCCTAGTACACTATTCACTATTTCAAAATTTTCCTAACTTCACATTTAACTTATACTTACTAAATTTATAATATTTTCTACTCGTTTGTCAGATTTAGTGATCTCGAATCACCATTCCGACACCACTAAAAATTCAGGCTATTACAACTCTCCCCCTTTTAGGAAATTTCGTCCCCGAAATTTCGTACCTGGAAATAAATTCGGATACTGAAATTTCATCAATTCCTCCATTTCCCAGGTTGCCTCCTCAGATCCATGTCGATTCCATAGCACCTTAACTAGTGGTACACGTTTATTCCTCAACTCTTTAACCTCCCGAGCTAAAATTTTCACCGGTTCCTCTGAATAAGTCATGTCAGGTTGGAGCTCTATTTCCGTATGAGGAATTACATGTGATGGATCTGATCTGTACCGTCTCAACATAGACACATGAAACACATTGTGAATATTTTCAAGTTCCGGGGGCAAAGCCAATCTATAAGCTACCGGACCGATTCTTTCAATGATTTCATACGGCCCGATAAATCGTGGGCTGAGTTTTCCCTTTTTGCCGAACCGCAAAACTTTCTTCAGCGGTGACACTTTCAAAAATACATGATCACCCATACTAAACTCTATATCCCTTCTCTTCAAATCTGCATATGATTTTTGCCGATCGGAGGCAGCTTTTAAACAATCTCGAATAATACGAACTTTTTCTTCAGTTTCCCGAATCAAGTCCACTCCCACCAGTTTCGATTCACTTAATTCAGACCAATATAATGGAGTTCTACACTTTCTTCCATACAGAGCTTCAAACGGTGCCATTTTAATACTAGTTTGATAACTATTATTATAAGCAAATTCGGCTAAAGGTAAATACCTTTCCCAGCTGCCGCCAAACTCAAGTATACAACACCTTAACATATCTTCTAAAATCTGAATCACTCGCTCTGACTGCCCATCTGTCTGGGGATGAAAAGCTGTGCTGAAATTTAATTTGGTGCCCAGAGCCTCCTGTAATTTACTCCAAAATCTCGAGGTAAATCTCGGATCTCGATCCGAAATAATAGATATTGGTACCCCATGTAACCTTACTATCTCAGACACATATAACTCCGCTAACTTTTCAAGCTGATAATCTGCTCTGACTTGAATAAAATGTGCCGACTTAGTTAACCGATCAACAATCACCCATATCGAATCTTTCTTCTTCGGAGTTACTGGTAATCCAGATACAAAATCCATCGTGACATGTTCCCATTTCCACTCTGGAATCATAATGGGCTGTAACAACCCTGTCGGTACTTGATGCTCAGCTTTCACCTGTTGACAAATCAAACATCTTGCTACATATTCACAGATTTCTTGTTTCATTCCAGGCCACCAATACATTTTCTTCAAATCACAATACATTTTTGTACTCCCCGGGTGAATAGAACACATACTACTGTGAGCCTCTGATAAAATATCATTTTTCAAGTCTAAATTATTTGGAACACATATTCTATTACGATAATATAACATACCATTTTCATCAATGGAGTATTCTGGGCTTAACTCATTTTGAACCATCTGTCGTTTTAGCATCAATTTTGGGTCTTCATCTTGTAATTCCCGAATCCGTTGAAAGAACACAGGTTTAGCTTTTAATTCCGCTAGTACAGAACCATCCTCATTAATAGATAAATGAGCACTCAATGCCCGTAATGCAAATAATGATGATTTCCGACTAAGTGCATCTGCTACGACATTTGCTTTCCCTGGGTGATAGTCAATAACAAGATCATAATCTTTCAGCAACTCTAACCATCGTCTCTGTCTCAAATTTAACTCTTTCTGAGTCATTAAATACTTCAAGCTTTTATGATCAGTATACACATAACATTTCTCATCATATAAGTAGTGTCTCCATATCTTCAAAGCAAACACGATCGCTGCCAATTCCAAATCATGTGTAGAATAATTCTTCTCGTGCGGTTTCAGTTGTCGGGAAGCATATGCCACCACTTTTCCTGACTGCATAAGTACACAACCCAAACCACTCAGAGACGCATCACTATATACTACAAACGGTACGCCCGATTCTGGTTGAGTCAACACTGGAGCCTCTGTCAACATCTTTTTCAACTGATCGAAACTCTGCTGACATTCGTCTGACCATATAAATTCAACATTCTTTTGTAGTAATCGAGTCAACGGTAAGGTAATCATTGAGAAATCTTTGACAAATCGGCGATAATAACCTGCCAATCCTAGAAAGCTCCGTACTTCAGTAACATTCTTTGGAACTTTCCAATTTACAACTGCCGCTATCTTACTTGGATCCACTCTTATTCCATCAGCTGATACAATATGACCCAAAAACGCAATTTCCTGAAGCCAAAATTCACATTTGCTGAATTTCGCATATAACTGTTTCTCCCGCAAAGTCTGTAATACAATCCTTAGATGTTGTGCATGTTCGGACTCTGTCTTTGAATAAATCAATATATCGTCAATGAACACAACCACAAATCTATCCAAATATGACTGAAAAATTCTATTCATCAAATCCATAAAAGCAGCAGGAGCATTGGTTAAACCAAATGGCATCACCAAAAATTCATAATGACCATATCGAGTTCGGAAGGCAGTTTTTGACACATCACACTCTTTAACTTTCAACTGATAATACCCAGATCGAAGGTCTATCTTGGAAAATACTGCAGCACCTTTCAACTGATCAAACAGATCATCAATACGAGGCAAAGGATATTTATTCTTTACCGTTACCTTATTCAACTGCCTGTAATCTATACACAGTCTTAAAGAACCGTCCTTCTTTTTCACAAACAAGGCAGGTGCTCCCCAAGGTGACATACTCGGTCTAATGAACCCTTTATCTAATAACTCCTGCAACTGCGCCTTCAACTCTTTTAACTCAGCTGGAGCCATTCTGTACGGTGTCACTGAGATAGGAGTTGTTCCGGGGATCACATCAATTACAAATTCAACTTCTCTATCAGGTGGTAGACCGGGTAACTCTTCAGGGAACACATCAGGAAATTCATTCACCACTGGCACTTGTTCGAGCTTTAAATCAGAACCCCGAGTATCAAGGATATAGGCCAAGAATGCTTCATTGCCTTCGCGTAATAATCTCTGAGCAGAGAGAGCTGAAATAATTCTGACTGTATCGCCCATGTTTTCTGACATAACTGAAATTACATCTCCTGTTTGACATTTCAAACTGATTTGCTTATCACGACAATTCACCACCGCATCATGTCTCATTAACCAGTCCATCCCCAGAATAATGTCAAATTCCCGAAAAGGTAACAACATCAAATCAGCGGGGAATTCATAGCCTTTCACTTTCAGTGGACAATTACGACATATCAAATTAACCATCACACTATGACCTAATGGATTTGTAACTTGTATATCAAATTCAGTGGACTCAACAAATAAATTCTTTTCAGATGCTAACATAGTGCAAATATATAAATGAGTAGATCCAGGGTCTATCAATGCATAAACAATAACATCATAAAGATAGAAAGTACCAGCAATTACATCAGGAGCTGTAGCTTCTTCCCTTGCTCGAATGGCGTAGGTACGTGCTGGTGCTCTATTCTCTGATCGACCAACTGATTCCCTCGTACCCGAACGGGTAGTCCCTGTAGCACTGCTCTGGCCCGAACGTCTACTTCTTTGAGGAATGGTTCTCTGTATCTCTTTCTGTTCCACTTCATCTTTTTGCAGCCGGGGACAATCTCGAATAAGATGATCAGTAGCCCCACATTTATAACAAGCCCCCATCTTAGTCCTGCATTCTCCGAAATGATATCTTCCACAATATTGACACTTAGGTCGTGAAGCATTCTGAACACTGCTCACACTTGCTACAGGTCTATCGAATACCCTGAAATCAGATTGTCTTGGTCTATCTCTGCCCGATCTCCCCGACACTGATGTAGTTCGATTAATTTCTTCTCTAGATTTCTTCACTGGAAAATCTGAAAATGAATTAGAAGCATCTCTTTTGAATGGCTCTTTACTTTTTCGATCCCGCTGCATTTTTCTGTTGTATACTTCTTCAAGCTTTTGAGCATGATCTGACAGAACAACGAACTCTCGTATTTCATTACTCCCAATCATCATTCTAATTTCATCATTTAACCCTTCTTCAAACCGGATACACATTTCTTCTTCAGTAGGTACAATGTCTCGGGCATATTTGCTGAGGTAGACAAATTCTCTTTCATATTCAACTACTGATTTATTTCCCTGTCGTAGGTCGAGGAATTCCCTTTTCTTTTTATCCAAATACCGTCTGCCCACATATTTCTTCTTAAATTCATTTTGGAAAAATTCCCAAGAAATTTTCTCTACCGGAACCACAGCCTCGATCGTCTCCCACCAACTATAAGCTTCTTCTTTCAACAGAGACACAGCACATCTCAAATAGTCATCTGGTGAGCAAGCCATTTCTTTAAAAATTCTTATCAAACTCTGTAACCAATATTCAGCTTTGACGGGATCATCATCAGTCCTTCCCCGAAATTCTTCGGCTCCAAGTTTTCTAAGCCTTTCCAATGGAGAACGCTTACTAGATTCAGTCGTTGTAGGAGGTGGAGGAGCAACCGGGGGTACCATCGATGGAGCAGTAGGGGGAGGAGGTGGTTCAGCTTGATTTCTTTCTTGCCTCATTTCAGTATACCACTGATTCATAATCCCATAAATCATATTCTTTAATTCATGCTCTCGCATTTGGGAAATCGAAACATCACTGCTTGCTCTTTGTTCAGAATTCTGTGCTCTACTCTTAACTTCTTCTTGATCAGTACGTTCAGGTATATTTGACATCTTTATAATCGGAGAGTATCTATAAAAATAACAAAGATTAGATCGGATCATACACATCACACTATCACAGATTTATATGGCATGTATTTCTAAACACTTTACACTTCACACATATTCTGAGGACCGGCTAAACCAGGCTCTGATACCAATAAAATGTAACACCCCTTACCCAATACCGTTGCCGGAGTCGAGCATGAGGCGTTACTTGACTTAACTTAAAAGTTCGGGGCATAAAAATTTACTTTCAAATTTAATTTCATCATTCATAATAAAGCTGTCCAAGAACTGCTCCATTGCAATTTTTTTTAAAAAAAAAATTCAATATAACCCCTTTATAATTGTCTAACCTTCCCTGCAAATTTCAAATCACAACCAATTCCAGTATTTCATCTACTTCATTTAAATACTAATTAAGTTCAACCAATCAACCATTTCAAACTAAAAACATGTATATATTTCGATATCTAACGCAACCATAACATTCAAATTTACTTTTACTTCAATTCCCTATACATGCCATATAAATCCAAAAAGTTGCTTAACATAAACTACCGGAGTATATCTGGATAGTGTGATTCTTGATGTAGATCCGATCCTCCGAATGTATAAATACGTTAATCTACAAAAATAATAAACACACACATGTAAGCTTATAGAAAAGCTTAGTAAGTTCATAGGCATAAAATATAAATCTTACCAAACACTTGTACACTTATACAATATACACCATTATTAAATTTACCTGTCAACCACAATCTTTGGTGAGTTCCTTGGTATAAACTCACTACTACTTATTCTTTTACCATAATTCCTTTGGGCCCATTTGTCACTTACCATCCTTGATCAAAATTAAGGAACGGTTACGGAAAATTGAGTACTTCACTTTCACTTTGACATATGACCTCTTATCACTTGTCCTTGATCAGATAAGTGTAGCTAGGCTACCACTTATCACTTTGCCACTTGATCAGATAAGTGTAGCTGAAGCTACCACTTATCACTTTATCACTTGATCAGATAAGTGTAGCCACTTATCACTTTGTCTCTTGATCAGATAAGTGTAACCACTTATCACTTTGTTTCTTGATCAGATAAGTGTGACCACTTATCACTTTGTTTCTTGATCAGATAAGTGTAGCCACTTATCACTTTGTTTCTTGATCAGAAGTACTCAAATCCGGTGTTCCACTTAATTTGATCATTTATTCGATTTTCACATTTTTATTTTATTCTCATTTCAACAATAAATACATTTCATCATACATTGTATAATTCATGAAATTAACATTTAATCATTAAATTTCAGCCATATGAACTTACCTGGATCGATTTGCAGAATTTGTAAAAGTTCAGGGACTAATCGGCTACTTTTTCTTTTCCTCGACTTGTTTCGGGTTCTCGATCTAAAATGCAAATTTATTCATTCATCAGCATTTAATTCAATTCTAATTCATTTCATAATTTATGCCCTTTAATTTTCAAAATTACACTTTTACCCCAAACTTTACAATTTTTACAATTTGATCCCTACTCAATTAACCCCTCAATTGATCTAATTTTTCTCAATTAACACATTTCCAACTATTTTAGACTACTACATAGCCTTTCATACTCAAAACCGCAACACCAAACCTTAATTCCCAACTTTTTCACAATTAGGTCCCTAAAATCAATTTCTATCAAAATTACTTAATAAAATCATCATATAACAAAATTAAAGCTTCAATTCCATGTTTATTCATCATAAAAATCCAACACTCATCAATGGTAACTTTCAAAATCAGCCATGGAATCAAAAACTAATGAAATAATTAGTTGGACCTAATTGTAAAAGTATCAAAATCACAAAAATTAGAAGAAATAATCAAGAATTAAACTTACGTGATTCAAAAATATGAAAAACCAGCTTGTTTAAGACCTCCTATGGCATTTTTGCTGATAAATTGTGAAGAGATCTCTAGATTTTTCACTTTTGTCTTTGTTTTAAATGTTTAATTTGTTAAGTTTCCAATTTTGCCCCTGTTTCTCCTTACATTCTGCTGATTTTTTTTTACCCAACCGTCCAGCCCAAATAATTTGGGCCTAATTGCCTTTTAAATCCCTCCACTTTAGTCACTTAAGCTATTTAATCACAATTTAACAAATTTTACACTATTCCCAATTTAGTCCTTTTTAGTTAATTAACTATCCAAACGTTAAAATTTTCTAACGAAACTTTAATACCAACTCAATGACACTCTATAAATATTTATAAAAATATTTATGGCTCGGTTGAAAATCTTCGAGGTCTCGATACCTCGTTTTTTTTATTTTAATTATTTTAATATTTATTCCTAGTACACTATTCATTATTTCAAAAATTTTCCTAACTTCACATTTAACTTATACTTACTAAATTTATAATATTTTCTACTCGTTTGTCGGATTTAGTGATCTCGAATCACCATTCCGACACCACTAAAAATTCAGGCCATTACAACACTACTATAAAATCAACTAGGATCTAACCCTTTTATTGTCGTCCTTGGAACATATTCTATACTAAATTCAGCTAATTCAATTCTTCATTTCGTCATTCTTTCTAAAGTATCTACTCTAGACAGAATATCCTTAATAAGTTGATTCATCATGACCCTTACAGGATGAGCTTAAAATAAGGACGCAACTTGCGAGCTGCCACAATTAGAGAAAAAGTGAGTTTTTCTGTTTTTGAATACCTTTACTCACCATTCTGCATCACTTTGCTGACATAATACACTGGGAACTGGCGAACTCCTTCTACCCTGATTAAAACTGCTACTACTGTCTCATCTGAGGTTGGTAAATAAAGATACATAATTTTCCCATGCGAGGCGGCATCAAAAGTGGTGAAGACGTAATATACAACTTAAACTTCTCGAAAGCAACCTGACATTCTTCAATCCAAGTAAAAGAAGTTCTCAAAGCTTTAAAGAAGGGTAAACATTTTTTTACCATTCTAGAGACTAACTTGTTAAGTGCAGCCACCCTCCCCATTAGACGCTAGATATCCTTAATAGTCCTTGGGGGAGGCATATCCAAAAGAACTTAAATCTTCCCTGAGTGTACCTCTATTCCCCTCTCTGAAACTAAGAAGCCTAGAACTTTGCTTGCTCTTACACCAAAACACACTTCTCTGAATTCAACTACATATTGTGAGCTCACAGAATGGCGAAAGCCTCCAAAAAATCTTGAACATACCCCCGTAGAGTAGAACTCTTCACTAAAGTAGAACTCTTCACCAACATATCATCAACAAAAATTTTGACACTATGCTCAATTTACTTTTTAAGAATTTTGTTAACCATCCTCTGGTAAGTTGTACCCTCGTTATTCAAACCAAAGGGTATAACTCGATAGTAGAATAAACCATCGTCTTTAATAAAGGCTTTATTATCCTGATCTTCTGGAGCCATTGATATCTGGTTGTAACTCGAAAATGCATCCATAAAACTCAAGAATCTATGCCCCGAGCACGCATCCACCAATCTATCAATCGAGGGCAAATGAAAGTTGTCTTTAGGGCATGCTTTATTGAGGTTGGTGAAATCAATACACATTCTTCACTTTTCACTAGCCTTCTTCACTATTACAACATTCAAAACCCAATCAGGGTTGTAACGACCCAAAGTTTACGGGTATCAAAAAATTCAATTTTTGAGTCATTATTTTTACAAAATGAATTCATAAATATTTATTAGAAATATTTACGAAGTTAGTAGTGTGCTTAATTAGATTTTGGTTAAGTGAATTAGCTTGAATTAAGGCTAATTTAGTGAAAAGGCTAGATTGAATAAAGTGTGAAAGTTTAATTATAGAATAAAGAAAAATTAAGGGACTAAATAAGTAAATAAGACAAAATAAGTGCCAAGTGTATGGTAATAGTGAAATACATGTGGAGTTTGTATAAAACATATATTGATAATTATTAGTATTTACTTATATAATAAGTAAATAATATTATATTATAATTATATTAATATTATAATATATTAAGTAAATAAAGAAAATAAAAAAGAAAAAATTTTAAAAGAAAGAACAAAGAATGAAAACGAAATAGAAAGGAAAGAAAGGGAAAGAAAAAAAAAGGGAAATTGAGGTTTAAGGATTTAAAGCTTTAAGTGGTAAGTCAATTTAGCTCATTTTCTTGTAATTTTGATGTTTTTGGAATCCTAGAACAAAGCCCTACTTGAATTATGTTGAAATTTAGAAAGTTAGTGAATTTTTAGATGTTAATTAAGTTGAACAAATAGATTAATTATGAGATAAAATGATAGAATTTCAAGTTAGAAGTGGGAGAATGATTGAATTGTAAAAAGAGATAAGTTTTGTTATAGTAAGGACTAAATTGAATGAATTGTAGAATTGATGTTTTATGGAGGAAGTTAAGTGTTAAGACTTGTAAAAGCTGGATTAGAATGAAAATATGGGATTGGTTTTAAAGAGAAAGATTGGTTATAGTGGAAGGACTAAATTGGAATTTATGTAAAAGTTACATGGAAAATAGAAGAGTGTGTTATTAAATGATATGTATTGATGATTTTAAATATTAATTTTTCCGTAGCTAACGTAGCACCAGAAACGTCATCAAAGAACGGAAAAGAGAAAGTGAGCGAAGATAACGAATAAACTCGAGAACTATGATTTGTATTTCTATAAACTGAACTTAGTAATTGTTTATTGTATTTATTATTTAAATTGTATGAAAAATGAAAATGAGGTAAGTATTGTTATCTTACTGTACTGTTTTGAAATGTGAACGTTTAAATTTAAAAGAAACTGAAATCCCTATTAATAGTGTCGGGCTAGTTAGATATAATTGGCATGCCATAGGATTGGAAGTGTTCAAGGAAATTCGAATTTGTGTCGACAAAGCACTTTGTGTGCCATACTATTACTGTTACTGTTACTGTTCCGGATTTATTCCGATGAGATACTCTGTGTACCGTACTGTTACTAATATTGTTATTGTTATTTTTCGGCTTTGGCCGATGAAGCACTATGTGCTTTACTGGTGTGTGGGTTGGATCTGCGCATCCGTTTAGGTTAAGTTATGTTAATAGGGGTAAACTACTGTACTGAACTGTAACGTCCCTTAACCCTTATCCGTCCCCGGATCAGGATTACGAGACATTACCAGTCAGTACAGTTTAGTTACGAGTAATGCAAAAACATTTTATTAAACAAATCAGAAATTAGTCATATTGTCCCTTTATGGGCCCTCGAAGTCCAATATGAATAGTAAAATCAATTCGGGACTTAATCGGAAACTTATAAAATATTTTGTAAAATTTCAAATTTTCCTTAAATGAACAGTACCACACACCCGTGTTGCATATGGGACATGCCCGTGTCCTCTATCCGTGGGGCTTTTTGACTTGTAACTTATGAACAAATTAATTTCACACGGCCAAGTCACATGCCCGTGTGTTTAGCTCATGTGGATTTATTTTGTAGCATTTTAGGTGCAGTTTTTACACGGCCGTACTGCACGCCCGTGTTCAATACCGTTTTTTCCACATGGCTGAGACACATGGCCTTGTCTCTGCTCGTGTGCTTAATTTGAAGCTAAAATTCAAGATGCAGAGGACACATGGCTTAACAACATGCTCGTATGCAAGCCGTGTGTCTCACACGGTCTGGTCAAACGCCCGTGTACCAAGTCGTGTGGACTCAATAATGAACCCTTCACACTTTACTAGCCAACCCTGTAAATTTCAAACCACAACCAATACAAATACCAATACTAAACCAAGCTTATTTATATTTATACTTAAATTTACATCTTCATATTAGACTTAATTAAGTTATATACTCAACCATTACCATTTATAACAACATTTGCAATAACATTCCAAAATGAGCACTTTTGACATCCTAGGTACATGCCATTACGAGTAATATACATGCATTACCTCATTGAATTCGGGATCGGCCTGGGATGCTGATTCAACGGTCTAGCTTTATTTAACCTGCGCACGGAAACAAACCGTACGCTGAGTATGAACTCAGTGGTATTTCTATAAACCGATACCTAAATAAATAGTAAATCATATAACAATGAACTTTGAGATTTCAATCTAATAATCTTAATAGTTCAATCATTTATTTTCATTTTATAATACTAAGATCTTGTTAATCAATTTCAATGAAATATATATATACAGTTTCAGTGTTGGTTCAATATCAGTCGATTTTTCATTATCATACAGTAATAACCAATATTCAGTATTATCCAAACATTCAGTAGTAGTCCAATATTCAGTAACAATCAGTTAATCTTTATTGTTCAGTATCAGTCAGTCAACAGTAATAATCAGTTAATCAGTAATAATCATTTATTCAGTAACAGTTAATTATTCAGTAGCAGTCAATTATTCAGTACCTTTATTTACCCCTATTAACATGACTCAAACCTGGACGGATACACGGGTCCAACCCACACACAGGGATAGCATACAGTGTTTCATTGACCAAAGCCGGAACACACTGTGTTAGTAATGGTAATAGTAACAGTAACAGTAGCAGTACGGTACACGGAGTACCTCACTGGCATAAATCCAGACAGTAACAGTAACAGTAAGGTACAAAGTACCTCTTAGGAACGAATTTGGAACAGTAACAGTAAGGCGACACTTATAGTGTCTTATCGACACACAGTCGGAATATCGCTGAACACTTCCAATCCTATAGCATGCCAACTATATCTGACTTAGCCCGATACTGTTAATAGGGTTTTCGGTTCACTTTCTTAATTCAACATCACTTTCACATTATTCATCATCAATTCAATAAATTTAACACATTCCAAATCAACCCATTTCAATTATAAAGTACAATAATTCATACTTTAATTACTTACCATAATATTCAATGAAAATACAATAATTAACAATCAATTTCACCTTTCAATGCATTACCCTACACATTAAATAATAAATTCAACAATTAAATATTAAGTTCGGATTATAGAAACACAAAACGTAATTTCCGAGCTATCCCTTGTCGACTTTGCCTTGTCCTTTCTTAGTCGAGGTTTTCCGGCACAATGTTAGCTACATAAATCAATTAAATATTATCAATACACTACCATTCAATTTCACATTGAATATTTCAATTTTTATTCAACTTTTGCCTAGATTCCAATTTAGTCCCTAAACCGAGACTAGTTTTTATTCTTCACATTTAACTCATTATTTTCGTTAAATTTTCACTTTAAACTAATTTCAATTCTCTAATTTCACCATAGTACCATAATTTCAAAATTCTTTTAATTTAGTCCCTACTATTCAAAATTTATGATTTACTTTACAATTCAATCCTTATTTCACTTCTAACTTGAAATTCTATCAATTTAACCCTTAATTCTTTAATTTATTCAACATGAACATTATCTAGAAATCTAATAACTTTTATATCAACTTAATTCCATCAAAACCTTATTCCAAGGCTTCTAAAACATCAAAATTAAGTAAAAAGGGCTAAATTGACTTACCTATTAAAGTTTAAAACTACAAAACTTCAATTTTTCCATTTTCTTTTTTTCTCCTTTCTTTCCCCCATTTTCGTTTGAGCATTCTGTTTCTTTTCTTTGTTTTTCTTTTTTTATTTACTTTATATATATTGTATAATAACTTAATAAATATCTATTTAATAATCAATATCTTTATTACAAGTGTAATATTACTTATATTTACACATTTATTATATCATCACCTTACACTAGTATTTCTATAATTTATTTATCATATAAATATCTTATAATATAATTATTTAATTAATAAATATCTTTTACTAAATAATAAATATCTATTTAATATCAAATACATGTATTACAAATGTATGTATTTTTAATAATATATTTGTACCAAATCATTACTATACACTTGTTTTATTTAATTTATTTAATAATATAATATCAATTTAATAATAATAACATTAATATTTACTTAAATAATAAGTAAGTACATACATGTATTACAAATATATGTACAATACTTATTACACATTATTTTATTTTTATCACACACTTGGCACTCATTTTGGCTTATTCACTTATTTAGTCCCTTTAAATTTTATTTATTCTATAATTAAACTTTTACATTATATTCAATTTAGTCCTTTTATCCAATTATCCTTAATTAAACTAAATTCACATAATTAAAGCCTAATCAACCACTCGATTAACTTCGTAAATATTTTTTAATAAATATTTACGAATCTATTTTTCAAAAATGGAGACCCGAAAACACACTTTTTCGGTAACAGTAAAATTTAGGTTGTTACATGAACACTGAAAGATACTGACTGAAATTGCATTTTCTTACTTATTATGATTCTATTGATAAATGCTACTATAATATAAAGATAATTGAATGAAAGATTATAAAGTTCTTATTGATAGAATTTATGTTATGTTTTAAATGCATGTTAAGTATTGATTTATAGCAATACCACTGAGTGTATACTCAGCGTACGGTTGTTTCCGTGCACAAATTAGGTACAAATGTAACTAACGTCTCAGCATCCAAACCAACTCTCGAACTCAAAAACTTGGTGATGTATCTTATCTTAAGGAATGACATGTACCTAGGTTGTTTTGATGTTATTTTTATATATAAGAGATGTTAGTGAAGAATGTTAATAGCTGGCTCATAAATGTAAAGTGTATGATATAATATAGTTCATTTTGAACTAATTTGAATGGTTCTTAAGTATAAATTTTGGAGTTGTTTCGTTTAATGGTTGTTAAAATACATTTGTTGGATTATTATACTAGTAGAATTAATGTGTATTAGATGTGTTTAATCATGTTTGGATTGATTGAAAGATAGGACTTTAAATTTGCTTGTTATTCAAGGCTTGTAGGGTTGGTAAATTTGAACTATAAGGTTCATTTTGAGTCCACGCGGCATGTCACACGGGCATGTGATCAGACCGTGTGAGATACACGGCTTGTATATGGGCATGTTGTTAGGCCGTGTGTCTTCTGCATCCTTAAACGTGAAGTCAGGATAGTACACGGGTAAAAAACACGGTTGTGTTCTTGGTCGTGTGAAGGACACGGGTTTCAAGTATGGTCGTGTGTGAAAATCGTGTGAAAATGGCTTAAAAATGGTGAAAAATTGTTTACCACACGACCTAGCCACATGGGCGTGTGCCCAGGTAGTGTGCCCCTTTGATGCTTAAAAAATTGCAAGTCAGAATTCCCCACAGGCTGGCCACACGGCCATGGGAGCCACATGGGCTGGCCACACGGGCATGTGCCCCTAACTTCAAGAAAAATTTTCAAAAGTCTTCCAAAGTTACTGGTTTAGTTCCAAATCATTTCTAAAGTATGAAATGGGCCCTGTAGGCCCATAATAGAGACTTTGTGGTGAAATTTGAAAAGTTTTAATTTGGAATGCAAATTTATAATCTGATTTTGTACAAATGATACTGTATAAGTTCGGTAATACCTCGTAACCCTATTTCGGTGACAGATACGGGTTAAGGGGTGTTATAATTAGTGGTATCAAAACTACTCAGGTTTAGTCGATTCTAGGACTAAATCGAGCTCGGAATTGAGTTTAGAGGTACATGCCATTATTGAATTAAATTTGAATCGGGATTGGATGCTGAATTATATATTGATTGAATTGTTTCTATTTTATAGTGTTAAGGATGTTTGACGAAAGAATTGAAGAAACTGATCAAGAAATGTATAGTGAAGATAATGAACCGTACGATATGAATGAATCAGAGTCTGTAACTCCAAGTGTAAACTCGGTAGGTAATCAACTGTCAAATACTGGAAGGGGTGGTACTATAGAAAGACATAATACAAAATTACTCAAAGTAATAGCTGATGCTCTTCAAAGAGCAGTGGGAAATATACCTGCAACAACTACTACTTCTATTGCCCGACGAGCCCCGAATTAATGAATTGCGAAAATATGGAGCTACTGAATTTTTGGGTTCGAAGGGAGATGATCCGTCAAAAGCTAAAAACTGGTTGGAAACTACAAAGAGAATTTTGAAACAACTCAAATGTACCCCACAGGAAAGTCTAACGTGTGTCATTTCTTTCCTGCAAGAAGAAGCATATGTATGGTGGGAGATAGTAATTCAAAGTGTATCAGAAAAACAAATAAGTTGGGAATTCTTTCAAAGAGAATTTCAGAAAAAATATTTGGGGGAAATGTACATGAAAGATAGAAAACAGGAGTTTTTAACACTGAAGCAAGGTGAAATGTTTGTAGTAGATTTTGAACGTGAATTTTTGAAACTAAACCGATATGCAAGTGAATTTGTACCAACTGAAGCTGACAGATGCAAGCGATTTTTAAGAGGGTTGCGTGATGAATTTAGACTACAGTTGATGCCATTTCGAATTACTGAATTTGCAGTTCTAATAGAAAGAGCTAAGATGATTGAACAGGTGCTGAGGGAAAAATAAGAAGTCTGAAGCTACTCATTCAACTGAAAAATGTCCTAGAACTACTAGTTCAAGTCCACAACCTAAACGGTCAAAGGAATCTCGAGGTAATTGGAGATTCAGCACTAGATCTGAAGGAGGTGATAGAAGTCGAAGAAAACAGATAACTGTATCCATTGTTAGTGTTAAAAGTCCAAACCAGAATACTGAAATTCCATAATGTGAACACTGTAGGAACAGACATAGAGATGAGTGTAGAAGATTAACTAGAGGTTATGTCCAATGTGGATCCACTGATCATTTTGTAAAAGATTGTCCGAAGATTAGTAAGGCAGCACCAACAGTATCACAAAGATCTGAATCTACTTCTAGAAGTCAAGGGTTAGGCAGAAGTGGTTCAATTGCTAGAGAAGGTATGAGAAGAACCAGTGAAAATGCTATACAACAATCTGAAATAAGAGCTCCGGCCCGAGCATATGTTGTAAGAACTCGAGATGAAGGAGATGCTCATGATACAGTGACAGGTATATTCTTATTACATTCAGAACCTGTTTATGTTTTAATAGATCCAGGATCGTCACATTCCTATGTTAATACAAAACTGGTTGAGACGGGAAATTTAAAACCTGAATTATCTAGAGTAACGATAGAAGTGTCTAGTTCAGTGGGGTAAACTATGTTAGTGAATCAGATATGTCGAAGATGTCTATTAATGATTCAGGATAAAATCTTTTCTGTTGATCTGTTGATTATGCCATTCGACGACTTTGATATTATACTAGGTATGGATTGACTATCAGAACATGGAGTAATTTTAGGCTATTATAAAAAGAAATTCACTGTTCAGAATGAAGGTGGTGATCGGATTGAAGTAAATGGTATTCGGACCAGTGGGATAGTTCGTGTTATTTCAGCAATTAAAGCTAGTAAACTTTTTAATCAAGAATGTGCTGCTTTCTTAGCATATGTTATTAATTCCGATTAAGTTGAGGGCCAGTGCAGTAAAATCTGAAATGTACGTAAATTTCCTGATGTGTTTCCTGAAGAATTGTCTGGATTACCTCTTGATCGGGAAGTTGAATTTGTGATTGAAGTATACCCGAGTACAGATCCAGTATCAATACATTCATATCGTATGTCACCTATTGAATTAAAGGAGTTGAAGATACAATTACAAGATTTATTGGACCGAGGTTTTATACGACCTAGTACATCACCGTGGGGAGCTTTAATGTTCTTCGTTAAAAAGAAAGATGGTTCGATGCGGTTGTGTATTAATTATCGATAGTTGAACAATGTGACTGTTAAAAATAAATACCCGTTACCTCGTATTGAAAATTTATTTGATCAATTAAAGGAAGCTTCTGTGTTTTCAAAAATTGATTTGAGGTCGGGATATTATCAACTAAAGGTAAATGAGAGTGATGTACTGAAGACAACATTTCATACACAGTATGGACATCATGGATTTTTGGTGATGCCATTTGGGTTAACAAATGCTCCGACTGCTTTTATGGATCTTATGAACTGAATTTTTTAGCCATACTTGGATCAATTCGTAGTGGTTTTTATAGATGATATTTTAGTATATTTGAAGTCTGAAACTGAACATGAACAACATCTTCGAATTGTTTTGCAAATATTGCGAGAGAAGCAATTGTATACGAAATTGAGTAAGTGCGAGTTTTGGTTAACAGAGGTTGTATTTCTTGGTCATGCTGTATTAGCAGATGGGATTAGAGTAGATTCAAAGAATATTGAAGCCATAATTCAGTGGAAAATTCCCAAAAATATGTCAGAGGTACGTAGTTTCCTTGGGTTTGCTAGATATTATCGAAGGTTTGTGAATGGATTTTCAAAGATAGCTTTACCGATGACAAAGTTGCTACAAAAGAATGTTCTGTTTATTTGGAGTGAACAATGTCAAAAAAGTTTTGAAATGTTGAAGCAAATGTTAACAGAAGCACCAGTATTGACTTTACTGGAGTCGGGAAAAGATTTCGTTGTGTATAGCGACGCTTATTTAAATAGTCTTGGATGTGTATTGATGCAAAGTGGAAAGGTAATTGCTTATGCTTCAAGACAATTAAAACCACATAAACGTAACTATCTAACTCATGATCTGGAATTAGCAACGGTGATTTTTGCTCTAAAGATTTGAAGATATTATCTGTATGGTGAGAAGTGTTATATCTACACTAATCATAAAAGTCTCAAGTATCTTCTGACATAGAAAGAATTGAATTTGAGACAACGTCGATGGATAGAGCTTTTAAAAGATTATGATTGTGTTATTGACTATCATTCGGATAAAGCTAATGTGGTAGCGGACGCATTAAGTAGGAAGGCTGCAACTAAATTGAGAGCAATGTTTGCACAGCTCAGTATTGTTAATGATGGAAGTCTTTTGGCTGAATTGAGAGTAAAACTAGTAATGCTTGATCAAATCATAATGGCACAGTTAGAAGATGAAAAGCTAATGAAGAAGAGGTATATAGTGCATGATGGTATGATAGAAAATTTTAGCATTGATGAACACGATTATTTAAGATATCAGAATCGGTTTTGCATTCTAACTACTTTAGAATTGAAAGAGTTAATACTCCGAGAAGCACATGATAGTTCTTTTGCATTACATCCCAGATAAATAAAGATGTGCCATGATTAACGGGAACTGTATTGGTGGCTAGGTATGAAGAAAGATATAGTAGAATATGTAGCTAAATGTTTGATATGTCAGCGAATCAAATTGAGCATCAGGTTCTGACTGGATTACTTCAGTCTATTAATATTCCTGAATGGAAATGAGACTGTATCACAATGGACTTTGTAACCGGGTTACCATTGTCAGCAAGTAAGAAAAATGCTATTTGGGTGATTGTTGATCGGTCACAAAGTCAGTTCATTTTATAGCAGTCAGAACGGATTGGCCACTTCAAAAGTTAGCAGAAACTTATATCAGAGAAATTGTGAGACTACATGGTATTCCTGTATCAATAATTTCTGACAGGGATCCACGGTTTACATCGAGGTTCTGAAAACAGTTGCATGAGTCTCTTGGTACTCGACTTCATTTTTGTACAGCTTTTCATCCACAAACTGATGGATAGTTAGAACGAGTCATTCAGATTTTAGAAGACATGCTTTGAGCTTGTATCATTAATTTTGAATCAGGTTGGGAATGTTATTAGCCGTTAGCTGAGTTTGTATATAATAATAGTTATCAATCAAATATTCAAATGGCATCGTATGAAGCTCTATATGGTCGGAGATGTCGATCACTAGTGTGTTGGACGGAATTAAATGAAAGAAAAGTTATTGGTACAGAGTTAATTTAAGGAACGAAAAGTACTATTAAAAAGATTCCAGAAAAATTGAAAGCAGCTTTTGACAGGTAGAAATCATATGCAGATCTGAAACGACGGGATATTGAGTACTGAGTTGGAGACAAAGTATTTCTTAAAGTCTCTTCTTGGAAGAAAATCTTGAGATTTGGTTGGAAGGGTAAATTGAGTCCATGATATATTGGACCGTATAAGATTATAGAAAGAATTGGACATGTAGCATACCGTTTAGCTTTGCCTCCTGAATTACAAAAGATTCATGATGTTTTCCATGTTTCTATGTTAAAAAGATACCGATTTGATTCTTCTCATGTGATTTCAACTGAAGATATAGAGATTCGACCTGATTTGTCATTTGAAGAAGAACCGGTTAAAATACTGGCATATGAGGTAAATGAATTATGGAATAAACGAGTTCCCTTAGTAAAAGTGTTGTGGATAAGTCATAATATTGAAGAAGCAACGTGGGAACCAGAGAATACAATGAGATCACAGAACCCCAATCTCTTTTCAAGTAAATTTCGAGGACGAAATTTATTAAGGGGGGAGAAATGTAACGACCCAAAGTTTACGGGTATGAAAAAATTAAATTTTTGGGTCATTATTTTCGCAAAATGAATTCATAAATATTTATTAGAAATATTTACAAAGTTAGTAGTGTGGTTAATTAGATTTTGGTTAAATAATTAGCTTGAATTAAGGCTAATTTAGTGAAAAGACTAGATTGAATAAAGTGTGAAAGTTTAATTATAGAATCAAGAAAATTTAAGGGACTAAATAAGTAAATAAGCCAAAATGAGTTCCAAGTGTATGGTAATAGTGAAATACATGTGGAGTATGTATAAAACATATATTGATAATTATTAGTATTTACTTATATAATAAGTAAATAATATTATATTATAATTATATTAATATTATAATATATTAAGTAAATAAAGAAAATAAAAAAGAAACAAAATTTAAATAAAAGAACAGAGAATGAAAACGAAATAGAAAGGAAAGAATGGGAAAGAAAAAGAAAAATGGAAATTGAGGTTTAAGGATTTAAAGGTTTAAGTGGTAAGTCAATTTAGCTCTTTTTCTTGTAATTTTGATGTTTTTGGAATCCTAGAACAAAGCCCTACTTGAATTATGTTGAAATTTAGAAAGTTAGTGAAATTTTAGATGTTAATTAAGTTGAACAAATAGATGAATTATGAGATAAAATGATAGAATTTCAAGTTAGAAGTGAGATAATGATTGAATTGTAAAAACAGATATAAGTTTTGTTATAGTAAGGACTAAATTGACTAAATTGTAAAATTGATGTTTTATGGAGGAAGTTAAGTGTTAAGACTTGTAAAAGTTGGATTAGAATGAAAATATGGGATTGGTTTTAAAGAGAAAGATTGGTTATGGTGGAAGGACTAAATTGGAATTTATGTAAAAGTTACATGGAAAATAGAAGAGTGTGTTATTAAATGATATGTATTGATGATTTTAAATATTAATTTTTCCGTAGCTAACGTAGCATCGGGAACGTCATCAAAGAAGGGAAAAGAGAAAGTGAGCGAAGATAACGAATAAACTCGAGAACTACGATTTGTATATTTATAAATCGAACTTAGTAATTATTTATTGTATTTATCATTTAAATTGTGTGAAAAATGAAAATGAGATAAGTATTGTTATCTTACTATACTGTTTTGAAATGTGAATGTTTAAATTTAAAAGAAACTGAAATCCCTATTAACAGTGTTGAGCTAGTCGGATATAATTGGCATGCTATAGGATTGGAAGTGTTCAGGGATTCGAATTTGTGTCGACAAAGCACTTTGTGTGCGATACTATTACTGTTACTGTTACTGTTCCAGATCTGTTCTAATGAGGTACTCTGTGTACCGTACTGTTACTGTTATTTTTCGGCTTCGGCCCATGAAGCACTATGTGCTTTACCAGTGTGTAGGTTAGATTCGCGTATCCGTTCAAGTCCGAGTTATGTTAATAGGGGTAAACTACTGTACTGAACACTGAAAGATATTGACTGAAATTGCATTTTCTTACTGATTATGATTCTATTAATAAATGCTACTATAATATAACGATAATTGAATGAAAGATTATAAAGTTCTTATTGACAAAATTTATGTTATGTTTTAAATGCATGTTAAGTATTGGTTTATAGAAGTACCACTGACTGTATACTAAGCGTACGGTTGTTTCCGTGTACAGGTTAGGTACAAACGTAACTAACGTCTCAGCATCCAAGCCAACTCCCGAACTCAAAAACTTGGTGATGTATCTTATCTTAAGGAATGGCATGTACCTAGGTTGTTTTAATGTTATTTTTATATATAAGAGATGTTAGTGAAGAATGTTAATAGCTGGCTCATAAATGTAAAGTGTATGATATAATATAGTTCATTTAGAATTAATTTGAATGGTTCTTAAGTATAAATTTTAGAGTTGTTTCGTTTAATGGTTGTTAAAATACATATGTTAGATTATTATACTAGTAGAATTAGTGTGTATTAGATGTGTTTAATCATGTTTGGATTGATTGAAAGATTGGATTTTAAATTTGCTTGTTATTCAAGGCTTGCAGAGTTGGTAAATTTGAACTATAAGGTTCATTTGAGTCCACACGGCATGTCACACGGGCGTTGGATAAGACCGTGTGAGATACACGACTTGCACACAGGCATGTTGTTAGGCCGTGTGTCTCCTCCATCCTTAAATGTGAAGTCAGGATAGTACACGGGCAAAAGACTGGGCCGTGTGTCTTGGTCGTGTAAAGGACACGGGTTTCAAGCATGGTCATATGTCAAAATCGTGTGAAAATGGTGAAAAATCAGTTTACCACAGGGCCCAGCCACATGGGCGTGTGCCCCTTTGATGCTTAAGAAATTGCAAGTCGGAATTGCCCACGGGATGGCCACACGGGCATGTGCCCCTAACTTCAAGAAAAATTTTCAAAAGTCTTCCAAAGTTGCTGGTTTAGTTCCAAATTATTTCTAAAGCATGAAATGGGCCCCGTAGGCCCATAATAGGGACTTTATGGTGAAATTTGAAAAGTTTTGATTTAGAATGCAAATTTATGATCTGGTTTTGTATAAATGATACTGTATAAGTTCGGTAATGCCTCCTAACCCTATTCCGGTGACGGATACAGGTTAGGGGGTGTTACAAGGGTACTCCATCTCCTTCATAAATCCTGCTGACGACAGTTTCCCTACTTCTTGCCTTACTGCCTCTATGACCTACGGAGCACGCTTTCTTTTCTTTTGCTTATTTGATTTAACTTCATAGAACACATTTAACCTATGAACAATTACTTAAGGATCCACCCCAGGCATGTCTGCAACCGACCACATAAAAACATTAGAATTCAGCGTTAAATAGTGGATCAAATCTTTTATTTCCTCCTCTGCCAATGCCTACGAAATTTTCACCACTGTATTCACATCATCATAGAACAACTGCTAGGTTTTCGTGACTTCTGTCTCTTTTGTCTTTTTAATTCTGTCTTCATCCCTCACGTCCAAATCCAAAACTTGACCATCCATTCCTGTCTGCAATGAGCATTGTCCTTGCTATACCTGTTCGTGTGTATGTTTGATCGATAACATGGGACATTGTCTTACTATTCGTTGATCATACTACATAAAGCCTATCCCTGCTATTGTAAGAAATTTAATCTTAATGTAAAAAGTTGCAATCATCATCTTTGCCATTCTCGAGCTCAATATACGAATTGTGTAGAGTCTGACTCGAATCCATTCGAGTTGTAGGTTAATATTACTAAATATCATAACAAACCTTTTCCTCTTCAAACTCGAATTTTTTTTCATTTTGACTCCAAAAAAATTGTCTTTCATTTTCTCTTAATAAAATTAATTTTATCTCCCAAATGATCAATATAATTTCGTATTCAAATTTCTTTTTAAACTTGTGTAGCTGAAGTGAGTTTAAAATATATACATAGGGTTAATTCAGAAAATATTATCTATCCTCCAATTGAATTCTAAAAGTATAAGAATTATACCACTTAGCTCATTTTGTTTAGTTTAGACACTAAATATCAACTTAAATCTAACATGAATCATATTTACATGTCAATCATATTATAAACATGTGTATCTATTACATAAAGAGTTTGAACATATCATGTTAATATATATGTATATATATAGCTTTCATAAATCTTATCGACATGATTTATTTTCATTATCACATTATATCCAAATTATTCATACAACAAATATATATTTAAATTATGTTTTACATCTAATTGACTTATTGAATTGACAAACCAACTTCACTGATATAACATTAATTTTGAGTACTTAGTTAGAAAAGTTTACATACCAAAAATAAAAAAATAACTGATAAATTTAAAAAAGCTTAATGCAATTAAATAATATATATATATATAAACCAGGAATGTTCCCTTTCCCTTAAAAAAAAAAAGATGGTGGAAATGAAGTTAGTGGTCCCTTAAATCATTCATTAAAGACTAAAAAGAAAAAAAAAGTAACAAAAATGATGGCAACAGTTGTCTTGGCAAATGGCAAACCGAATACCATACTCTACATATTAAATTACAAAAGCAATTCTCTGATAATTGAATGTATACAACATATAACATATATAATCATAATCATAAAATTAATAATAATTTTAAAAAGGCTTGTGAAAATATGACCCAAATACTCTGTTTTGGCAATGAGTTCTAATTTATTGTTTTCAGAACATGACTACTGAATACTGATATCTTGTTTTATTGTATAAATTTTTCTGATGGAAGCTGCCATTTTTGTTTTATTGATGAAAAAAGAAAGAAGAATAAAAAAATAAAAGGTGATATAAGCCAAAAGCTCTGTGTTTTTCATGTGTTTTGTCTTCTTCGTTTACTTTTTTTTTTTAATAAAATTATGAGTCGTTAGTTTATTATCTTCGGTTGATTTTTAAATTGAATTTATGATTTTTTTTTTTAAAATTTTAGCTTTAGGGATTTGACAAATCTTGAACAATAAGAATATATTTGGCATTCTTTTGGGTGATTGAAATGTATAGATTTTGTTTTAACCATGCTGTGCATAGATTAAAAAATTTATCATATCTCTATCGCATGTTAGATTTTCAATTATCACTTTTGAAGTTTTTAAACTCTATTATAGTGATAGCTTTATTGACATCAAATTTTTAATTATATATTTCACTGTTTTTCATAAATATTATGAACTCACATTTGCTTCAATTATTTTTTCACAACGGCAGGAAGTAGAGGTTATCTTGGGTTTGAACTCAATTTTGGTGTTACACTAGAACACGGCAATTGAAAGCTTTAAAAGATAAGATTTAAATATGGCCAAATTTTGCTACTAATTTATCTACTTGGATTTTTAATTTTTTATTTAAAGATTTTATTAGTATTTTTTATCAAAATTTTTCTATTAAATGAGAGTAGCTTAATTATCATGTTAAGAAACACTAATGGTATTAATTATTTCACTTAAATTTTATTTTATTGTAAATACTAAATCCCTAATTTTATTGTAACCTTTATATTTGTTCATGGTGTCTGCCTAAACCTCTTTGTTAAAGAAATGGAGTGAGAGAACATTTGGGCCTAAAAGGCGAAAGAAAAAGTAATGAAGTTGGACATAAGTATGTAATTAGAAAACCCATTATTTCACGAAGGTCCAATCCACCATTAGGTGTTAGCCTCTGGCTTCTCTTCAATTGAGGTCACCTTGTAAAGAATATCGTAAGTTCCAAGCTAGGTTTAGGGTTAACTTTTTATTCCCTTTTAACTTTATTCACATATATATAAGAAATAACAAACGCACTGTCCAATTCGAAACGCTGTGATATTCCCTTCTGTGTTTATTCTTTGAATAGAGGGTTCTTTGGAGAGTGATATCTCAGTGATGGATGCAGAAAAGAAGACTTGGTTTTGGCTCGACCGAACCTTGTTAATGTGTTTGCTTTACTTTGCTGTCGATGGTAATAAACAGCACTTTATTGCCACGCTCGTCGCATTGATATTGCATGATTTCGTAGTTTACATGGTCAAGCTCCTTCTCCAGGATATTTATGCTCTTTTCTCCACTCTGCTACACAACTTGAAGTTAAGATCTTTAAACAAAAGCGTAAGTGCCTTATTATTATTATTGTTATCATTATGGTGGATTGAATTTGCATGCATGATCTGACATTCATGAATGTATTGTTTCAGGATACCATTAAGGGAGGAAATTACAACAGCATGAGAGAAAAGGAGGAAGTAGAAATAAGGACAACAGTGAAGAATGAAAAAGAAGGTGAAGAGGGAAGCATGCAGGTGCAAGTTGCATGTGAGACTTGCGGGATGTTCAAAGAGGAAGAAGCAAAGAAAGCCAAAGGGAAATACAAGGATAAGTACAAGAAAAAGTTGCTGCAAAAGGAGGAGAATTTTGATAGAGTTAAAAGCACTTTGAAAGATAAATATAATGAAGATAGAGACAAGTGGGAAGAAGAGAGAAAGTTGCTCAAGATAAAGTATGAAGAGATGCGATGGACATAAACCAAACAAAAAACCCTTTAATTACTTAGTTATTAATGTTATATTGATAGATAACGCCTTAAGAGGGCATATTAACGAATACTACTAGTTCTGATGCTTTTTAAATTTATGGGTATATTGATATATCAATGTTTATTCCTGTTGAAGAAAAACATTCAAGTTTAATGTTTACTTGAGAGAGGATAATCTTAAGCACTCTTCAAAGCTTTACTCAAGAGAGGATTACTCAGAACTGCAAAATCATATCATCAAATGAAATCTCCATCAGGCATGTTTGCAAGACTTGTTCATCAAGTTTACATTAAAACCAAGACACTTGAAAACATGGGGAGGATTCGATTTAGCTGCTATTAATTTCATAACTTTTTATACATGCAAGTACAATATTGTAAATCCAACCAATGAAACAGTGTTACCATGTGAAGTTACAGATTAGGGCCAGTAGGTCCCATGAGAAGTACATCTAAAATCCAATGAGCTAACCACAAAAATTCTTTATATTTCAATCTGGAGCTAGTTTAGCATTGCAAAGTCCTTTTGGAAAACACCGATCAGTCATTTTCTTGGTTGAAAAGCACATTCTAAAGCTGCTTTTGCTGTCAAAGGGCTTTTGGATAGTCAGGCTAAATATACCCTTAAACTGAATCCCCCTAAAATTGGATTTCTATGCTTCCATTAAAGGTGGTAAAGGATTGTCCAAAAATAATAAAAAAAAACTTGAGCACACAAGATTCATAGAACTCGGATTGTATAATGTATGTAAATAAGCATCTGGTTCAATTATATATCGTAAATATGTATGTATGCATTGCACATCACTTAGCCAAGTAGAAGTTAAATAAAAGTGAGAAGAACAGAAACAACAAAATTACTAAAGAATAGCAATGCATATTAAGAAATTCTAATTTATATTATGATAATAGAGGAGGGGAGAGGTTCATATTAAATATCCTCTAGAATAGAAGACACTAATGCATATAACAAAATAAGCCAAAAGAAAGCCAATGTTCTTAATTTTTTTCCCCAACTTGAAAACCTAACCAGAAAAGCATATAAACTATAATAATATCAACATTAAATTTAAAGGCTTTCCTATCACTCGAATGCCCATTGATTCTCCCTCCTAACCTCCTCTTCTTCCTCGGGGGTGAAATCGTTCTTGATGTTGAAGGTCTTGCGAATCTCCTCGGGTGTCTTTCCCTTTATCATATCAGCCACAGTTTGGCAGGTCAAGTCCAGCAAGCTCTTGATATTCAGATAGTTCGCTGCCTGCAAATCCCAATATCAAAAGGTTTACCATACGAATAGAAAATAAGCACGAACAAAATAAGCAACAATCTATACGTTTAATACTTCAATTCCCATTATCAAGACCAATACACCGGTATTTCCAGGTAATGAAAAAAATTTGAAGCTTGTAAATTATGTGTCTTAATGAATCAAGGGGAATTTATTCACCATACGCCTCCTGATTGGGATCGTGCGAACTGATTCAAAAAACGCTAGGGAAAAAAAACGATGTCCGGTAACAGTAGAGCAATAAACAGATGAGCAGACGATTTCAATTAACCCAAACAGCTCTAAAAGTAACAGCATTGTGAACGGAAAAGGAATTAGGGAAAAAGAGGGGAAACTGACCAGGATGAGATCAAAGAGGGTATTTTGGTCAACCTTGACAAAATCAGCATCCCAAACCTTGAGTTCGTCATCAGGAGTCTTTTCCTTGTCGGCAGCAGCATCGACATGCTTCTTGCAGTACTCAAGGACCTTGGACAAGATCTTGCTGGTGACGTTTGGGAGAGGGATCTCGTTGTCGGCGCAATCGTCCTCGATCATGTGCTTGATCGTCTGCGACTCAACCGCCACCGCTTCCTCCACCTCAAAAGTCTCTCCGTCGGAGCTCCTCAACATTATCTTCCTCGAAGTCGACGCCATTGATTCTCACCACCGCAGACGGAAACCCTAATTTTTCAATAAAAAGAGAGGAAACAGAAACAAAAAAGAAAGAGCCAACCGAGAAAAAACTAAATATAATAATTTAACTCTGATTGAAACTGTAGGTATTTATAGAAAAATTCATGTTTGGAGCTATACGCTGTCGTTTATTATATCTATTGGAAATGGTTCTGGATGTTTCTGTCCGTTTACCTTTTTACCGTCGCCACCCCTTTCCAGCTTTTTACTTTTCAAATCAAACTTTTTTCTTTTTCTTTTTATTTATTTATTTTTATTTTATGAAATTACAATTACACATTTTACTTTTTAGGTATAAATATTAAAACAATCATAAATAATTAGACTTATGTGAGAAATGCATTTATTAAAAATCCATATAAAATCTAAATGATGATTGTAAAGTTAAATGTTTATTATGTATGATGTTTGAAGTAATAGTTAATTTTTTATTCTTTTATTACATAGAAATAGATAATAACACTTTCATAAAATATAAATTATTTTAGTGGATTCACAATTGAATTGGTATTTGATTGACTCATTATATTAATTCAGTAATACACTTAACTAAAGTAATTAATTTATTAATTAACTAAACTAAAAAAATAAATATTAATTAATTAACTTAACTCAACTAAAGTAATTTCTCAATTAAATTATTTTCCAAACTCAATTCTAATACTGTTAAAGTCATGTCAACTTTATTGTATTAGAATGTATGAGGAAATTAATTTAATTGCCTTATTCAACAAATCTATGATGACTAATTAATTTAATTCTCACTTCGAAACTCAATTATTTAATTACAATAAATTAAATAATAATTTGAAAAAATAAATTAATTTCTAAGTCATCTTTTGTACTTAGTGTCACATCCCAGTTCGAGCGGGTTCAAGGATAAAGCGTATAGTAGTGAAAGAATATGTGTTTGGTAGGTTGTAATTCGCCCATTTGTTTCTTTTGACGTATACTTGTGGATGCATAGTATACACCAAGTAATTAAGTAGAAATTTTATTTTATATTATTCTGATTAGCCAAAGAGTAAAGGTTTTAGTTGGCAAAAAGGCAAATTATAATATGATTTATCGCCAAATGTATAATACGTCCAGTTTATCTTAATATTGCTCTCATCGGGTTGTAAAGTGCTTGGTCAGGAACCAACTGAAATGATTGTCTTAATATTTATTATACAGGATTTTCATTTATGTTTCTTTTGAAACCTGTAGGCCAATAAGAGAGACAAGCTCTGAATTTAAATGACACTTGTTGAATGTCTGTAAGGGGGAATGGATTATATATATGAGATAAAGGTTTTGAAGAAAGTTCTTTTTCCTCCTTAAAAATATTATTCTCTGATTCTTTCTTTAAATATATATATATGTATCTCTTTCTTATTAAGCTAGAAGCTTCAATTCTAGGTTTAATAATTGGTTATTCCATCTTCGGGTAAGTGTTTTAGCTTTGCTTGTTAAGTTCTGAAATGGTAAGACTATAAGAGTTCTATGAACAATAAAGCTTTAAGTACAGGCTTTACATTGGGGTTGTAAGTGCTTGGGATGATGGTAAGTTGTATGATGCCTTTATGGCACATTCTGTTTGGCCCTTATGGCATGGTCTGTCATGTATGCCTTGTAAGTTTTGTCTTTATGGTAAGATATGGATAAATTCTGTTAGCTCTGTAATAAGTTTAGGGTATTGATATGCTTAGGATTAAGAGTTGAGTAAGATCTGTGAAATAAATAAGTTTAAAGGGTGATTTTGAAAAGAACCGTGTATCTGGATGTTAATAAGGTATTCGCCATGGTGATATAATTGAATCAAAGTTATTTGGAACCTGTCATATCTAAGTTGCATAATGACTTTGCCTGAAATCTTATGAAAACTGAATATCAATTATTTTGAGCGTCTGGAATAATGTTGTGAATGTTAATAGATTGATCTATGAAGTATATTGTTAGTATGGGTTGTGTGGTATCGGATTAGGGTATGATTTACTTAATGGTTTGATGGTACTCAAACCTACGTAAGTATTTTCCATATGTGTATGTGTTTACCTTCGAATAATGATAATGAACAACTGTTTTAAGTCAAGAACAAGTATTAGAAAATACGTTGTATTAGTTGGATTTTGAAGGTATGTTTTGTTCAGAAGTGCATATGTGAACGAGAGAATTAAGAAATGCCTGAAAAAAATCTTCAGTTAATTAAAAAAGAAAGAATTTGTACTTGAAGAGTATATAATTGGCATATATGCATGTATTACAACTATAGTGATATTCGCCAAATATAAGTGGTTTAGAAAGATGGTTGATGCAAAGATGTTCTTTTAAGAATATAAAGTATCCGTCAGTACATTTTAGTAATAAAGCTCATTAAGTACTATTGTATTTATTTTTGTTGCATATATGTTTCAGGTTTCAATGTTAATAAACTGTGCTTGGAGGGACAAAGCCAGGACTACGCCAAAGAAGAGGCGTATCGAGTTATTATGCATACAGAGTTGATGGGGTGGTGATCTGCCACAAAAAGGATATGGCAAATTAGGCTTCTCTAATGCATTTAAGGAGCTTTTTTTCAAGCAAAATAGCATTTTTAGCATAGTTTTTTTGTTATTTTTCTATTTTTGGTTAATAAGTGAAAATGTCTCATTTTTGTCTATTTTGTAACCCAAATTGGCCGATAGTGCTATTGGGAGGCCTAACGTGTGTTTGAATGATGTAAGGACGTGTTGGAGGTCGCAAATGAGTGAGAACGATAGTAAGGCAAAGGGTATCGTGATATCCACACCTTGGAATCGCGATACCTCCAATAGTATAGGAGAGTGAAGACTCATTTCAGTGGTATCGCGATATCCACCTTCGTTAGGGGGACAAACTTAGACAAAAAGGGCAGTCTTTGTCTACCCGGTTCACCAACCACACAAGGCCCGTGCAAGGGCATTTTTGGAAATGAAAAGTCATTAGAATACACTTTAAAATAGCTAAAAATTGCTGAAGAGGAGAGAGACACACATTAGCTTAGATTTAGGTTTAGTTTTCTTTAGGTTTTTTTTTAGTTTTCCTCTGCATTTTTCCAGGGTTTTTATTTTTCTCTTTTTCTACCTTAGATTAAAGTTTATTTTTCTGCATTTACTTTTTATTCTTGTTATTCTTAGTGTTAGTTAAGTTAGTTAGTATTGTAGCTAAGGTTTATTTGCATTTATAGTCCATGTACCTTGATTTCAAGACCTTTTAAGCTTTACTTTAATGCGTTTTAGTTTATTTTACTTTCAATTTGTTAAAGCTTGTTCATTTTATGTTTCTTGCTTTAGATTTTCCTGTTAAATGCTTTTGGTTTCATGCTATTTAAGTTTTCTTGCACAAAAATCTCAACTTTTACATTTTTCTTAACTTTTACTTTTATGGCTACCTTATTTTACATTTTCATATTTATTTCTTTTACCTTGAGCATGTGTAACTAAACCTTTAAGGAGGTTGGTTGATGGAGATGTGGGTAAACTAAAACTTTTGGACAAAGGACTAAATCGTAATAAATTGGACTAAATCAAATAGAACTAAGAACTTAGATAGTGACACCCCTAAGGAAAATATCAAGATAAAGTGAGACCGAAAGGTAATCTTTTTGTGGACCTGTTCATTAGTCCCGGATTAACCAGTGAGATCGAAAGATAAATCGGATCTAATTTGTCTAAGTTAGTGAAATTGAGATCGAAAGATAAAGTGGAGTCACTTGGTAATTTATGCGATTTATGTCCATTGTTTGAGGTTCGGTGAACCACATTGAAGTCAACCAACCCCCATTAGTTATTTGCTTGATAGCTCTTTAGTTTTACACTTTTTGCAATTTAGTCCCTAGAATAGAATATTTAATTTTCTTGCAAACTTATCTTGTTATGAATTGTCGTACTATAAAATCGTATTAGTAGCCACTTAGACTTTATTGTGTATGCTAGTTATTGCTTAATCACCTTTTTTTTGGGTTTAACCCCTTGAAATACTTCGTGTTCCATTGAAACTATAAATATTACAACTGACACTGTACGCTTGTAGTAAAACCGAACTTTAAAAATTGTTATATAATTCGTTGTTTAACGTGTACGCGCACCGCCGATCAGGTGGCGTATTGTAAAATTCTACTTTAATGAATTTGTAACTATCAAATGGTTGTTTTAAGAAAGATTTATTGTACTTTGTAATATTTTATGTTTGAGTACCACATTTGTATATTGAGTTGTAGTCTTTAAATGTAATTACAAAGAATATGTTTTAAATAAAAGGTTATCTGATGCAATTTGGTGAATATGACTAAGTGTTCTGTGTGATAACGCCCATGATCCGGATCCGGTGAACCGGGTCAAGTTTAGGATGTTGTAATAAATTAACAAATATACTACACTTATGACACTAAGTCTTAACATACTCGACTATTTTAAAGTTTCTTATTTGTTCATTTGATTTTCAAAGTCATAAAATGGCAGTTGACTTATCATTTTTGTTTTTTAGTCTCTTTCTGTTAAATGACTGATGCCCTCTTGATGTGGTTGTTAACTTAATGACAAGAATTTTAGAATTTTTTGCCACATAATTTTTCATGTAATTTATTTGATAAAAAATAAACAAAATAAAAACCAATTGCATCTTTAATAATCCTCTCAATCACCTTCGTTGGAATAACTTTCTTCGTTGTTGGACTCGTTAGCGGCCTTGCTGGATTTTTCTTCTTCCTCATAATCCTTGTTTCTTTCTGGGTAGGTAGCTTGTCCGTCACCTTCCTTTCCTGCGTAGTCCATTGCGACCATGGACGAAGAAGCTAAGGTGGAAAACAAAAGTGCGGTGGTGGGAGCGGAATTGTTGCAGAAATGGAGTTGGAAATAGAGGTTCAGACAGGCATTAGAGGTGTCCATAGTTTGGTTAAAACTGAATTAATTAACCGAATTGATCTAATTCGATTAATCAATCGATGGTCGAATTTAGTTAGGTCGAAGGTCGATTAATGAATTTTTGAAATTTCAGTTATCGGTTAATTCGGTTCGAAACTGGGTAATTAATCAAATTAACCAATTAACTGAAATATTTGTTGTTTTCAAGACTTTTGTAGTGTTTGATTGTTAACTTTCAAGACTTTTGCAGTATTTTTAATGTCTTATTTGTTGTTTGCACCTCTATTTAAAGTTTTTTGAACTATTAAATAAAAGAAAATAAACATTAGCAATGTATTTTTTATATGTTTTATACTTATTTTAGCCAAAAGACAAAAACATATAATTTTCCGTTAATTTATTTAATTGATCGATTTAACTGAAATATTTTGATTCGGTTAATGTATTTGAAAAACTTCGATTCAATTAACGGTTAAAGATTTTACATTTCGAGTAATTCGGTTAATAATAATTCGATTCGAGTATTAACTGAACTGACGATTTGAACACCCCTAGCAGCCTTTTAAAGTCTTTGGATTTTTTTAAATATTCAAAATAAAAGGGATTTTATTTCTTTGACTTTTTCGTGTATGAATTGATGATGGCAAATTGAGAAAGAGTGTATGAATTAGGCTCTTACGAATTGAAATGTGAAGTATTTTCCAACGGTTCCATCCACGGTCGCACAATTCTGCCCTTTATTCCTAGCTCCATTTCTGCAATAGTTTTGTTCCCGTCGTCGCACTGTCGTTTTCCTCCTTAGTTTCTCCATCCGTGGCCGAAATGGATTACACTAGAGAGGAAGGTGACGAGTGAGCAACCACACAAAAAGAAGTGAGAATTGTTAAGAAGAAGAAGAAGAATCCGACGAGGCCACCGATGAGTAGCAACGAACGTGATTGAGAGGATTATTAGAGATGGAATTATTTTTTTATTTATTTTTTGTTTAGTTTTTATCAAATAGATGACATGGACAATTATGTGGAAAAAATTCTAAAATCTTTTTCATTAAGTTAACAACCAAATTAGCGGAACATCGGTCATTTAACGAAAATAGACAAAAAAAATAAAAAAGATAAGTCAAGTGACCATTTTATAACTTTTTAAAATCAAGTAATCTAACAAGAAAGTTCATAATAGTCGTTTGAATATTTATGTAATTTACTCTATTATTTACTATCATAAAGGTTAACCCAAATTAAATGTGATCAGATTTGATTAAGGTTTATTGAGCTTCAATTATGAAATAAAATATGGTCCAAATATGTATAGATAATATAATAATTAAATTTTAATTGATGATGCGTTGAATAGAAATTTAAGTTAAGGTCATGGAACTTAAATTACACATATGTAATTTTTTTAATATTTATATGTAAAAAAGAGAGAACCCATATTAATTAGAAATATCAAAAGATATAAATAAATATAAGTACGTTTCTATAATTTTATTCTTGATAATTTAAAACAATATGTATTAATTAGGTATTAATTTATTAAGTTTTATATGAAAGATTTTCGTTTTACTGTTCTAACCGTCGTTACTTTAGTTCATGCCAAACAAGTTGAGGTCAAATGAAAGGGAATGGTCAATGAGGCAGTAGAGCAAATTGCTGATTCCATAATTGTAGACAAGATAGTTATGATGACCGTACTTTTGGGTGTCTATTGCACTCACTTAAGCAATACTCAATTTCAAAATAAAACATCATTCAAACATGTTTTATTTCTATTTTTAACTTTTGACTCAAAAGTAAAAAAAAAATTAACACTTATAACTTACTTTACTTTCATTTGAAAAGATTTACATTAGATTTAGTAATTATTAAGTCAAGTTCGAGCTCAAGCAATTCGAGTTATTGATTGAGTTGATCTCAACTTTAATAATACTTAACTCGAATGACCCGTTAGTCTTATTGAATTTTTTTTATATTTTTATATTATTAAATTATATTATTACCCTTAATATATGTTATTAACCCTAAGCTTAATTATAGAGCCAAACTCGAGTTTAAGTTCGAGCTTTAGTACAAAATTAGTAGAAGAGTATAAATGAGCTCGAGCTTGAAAATAGATCTTCGATCGAGTTGAAGCCAAATATTGAGTTTCGAATTTTGAGTCGCACTCAAACTTAACAATAATTGGACTCGATTACACCCTTACTCAAACCATTGCTTGATATTCTAGTTGCACCCATCCACTATATAGGTGAAATTCAAAATTATATAACAAATATATTTATAAAAAAATAAAATTATATAAGTAAGAGTAACAAATGAAGCTTTGATTCAAGTATTAAGTTTGGAAACAATAAAAGCCTGGGTTTAGATATTATTATATTAGTATTTTTTTATTTTAATATAAAATATATAAAATGATAAAAGTACTCTCAAATAATATGATTTATTTTATAAAGAGTATTTTAATCATTACTCAATTCAGTTAGTGCTTTGTTGATTCATGATACCAATTTGTTTAATATATAGTATAGATAAATTGATTTCGAAACCAGAAATAATCATAAAATTGTTAGTAGTTTTCTCTAATAGAAGTACACTTTTAATCTAGAATTTCTACAATGATTTGAATTAAATTCAATAATCGATAATTTTCTTTAATAATTTAATTAAAATTTAATTTGATAAATAATAATAATCAACTTAATTTGATATGATTGAGGTAAAAATTTTAATTTTAATCATAAACAAAACATTTTACTATAACAATTTTTATTAATTTACAATTTAAGAAAATATCAGATGTTTGGGTGTACGGTATACTGATAAGACATATTGTGCTTTCAAGAAGTTCGAGTCTTGGAGACAACATTATTAGGAGGGATAGTTATGAACCTTGGACATAAACCGTAAAACGGACGTACAAAGTGTTTAAAAAAATTACAATTCAAGGAGGTTTGGAAAAAATAACACAGCAAAATTATTTGAATAAAAGTAAAAAGTCAACTATTTCACCGGTCTATAGAAATATCTATAGGATGGTCAATGCAACTGCTGATTTATGTATACAAATTTAAATAGTATGATGAACATTGAACAGTGATCGATGAATCCATGAGTGCAAATTCATTTGTTTGATGAAATTATAAAGCTGTTCTCTATTACATACAAGACAGCAAAATGTAAGTAAATAAAAGGAGTACTTTCCCCATGCAACATATACATGGTAATTGCCATTTTCAGTCTAGCATAAACTAAACTCAGTACAACCCCAAACTTCACATTCATAGGAGAAACTACTCGGACCGCAACCCGGACTGACCGTTGGTGCTTATAGCTTTGAAACAGGTAAACCTGAGGGAGAAAACATGATTGATTGATGAATGTGAAGTTATAGACACATATATCATGGCTCCTGCAATTTTGAGAAAGGGAGTGAATAATGTTTCGATACATGAATATTACCTAACGCTTTCGCATTAACGATGCTTGGACATGCAGCAGGAGGTCGAACACTCTCATTCAAGAATGGTTCGACGCGATTTGAATCACCCCAAATTGGATATCCTTTGATCTTGCCCTGTAATGCGGATTGAGAAAGTGTAGCAATGCTTAGAACATTGGCTATCACAGACAAAAAACAAGATATATTTTCGATCCTTTCCCCGAATTAATGCCAAACATATCTGAACTTAAAGAAAGCGAGAAGCAAAACTAGTACCAAGACGTTTAGAGCAGCTAACGTTGCCATTCCCTCACGAGTCCACTGCATAAGCACGAGGAAAAAAAATTACAATCCGGTAAGTCACTTCAACATGATATGTGAATCCTAGTAAACCTTACCTTGGAAGCAGAAGCAATGTGTGGTACGATGACAGCATTCTTCATCTCAGCAAGCCCAGGTTTCATGAAAGGTTCATCCTAAAGCAACACCATTAATCAACAATTATGTACTAAATTGAGGATGGTTTTCATGTGGTTGACTCGAGATTTGAAAGTTCGTAAAGTCACCTCAAAGACATCAAGACCAACTCGGAACATAGGATTTTGCTTCAGATGCTCAACAAGAGCTACTTCATCAATCACCGGGCCCCTGCTACAGTTTACAAGTATTGCTTCCTGCAAAAATAAAATCCACTTCATATTTCCTTGAGCAAGACATACTTTCCAAATGTTAAAGACAAAGAGAAGTTCTCAATCACCTTCTTCATTGTTGCAAGGCTTTCTTTGTTGATCAGATGATAGGTGGTTTTATCCAAGACCGGGTGAAGACTTATCTACAAAAAGAACAGGTAGCAATCCCTCTCAATCGGCATTATAATTCAAAACTTGGATCTAGAAATTACACTAAAAGTTCTGAGCAAAGAAAATCCTACCACATCTGCCTCCCGGAGCACCTCATCCATACTTGATGCTCTTTTCCAGTGAACAGGTTGCTCTCCATTGCTTTTCAAGAACTCACCATAAGCTGGGATGAGGAAACATAAAAGCACCATAAAATAAGAATTGACAACTCGTTAACTTGCAGAAAATGTCTCAAGACATACCTGTGACAAACTTCTCTAGCCGTGTTGATTGGTAAAGATCATAGTAAATTAAGTTCATTTTGAACCCTTCAACCTGTTATAAGATAGGAAAACGAAATGACTCCCATTAATGCAGCAAAGTAGGACCAAAAGTAGAATAAGCCTTGGAAAATATGCTCTTTGCAGCAATATTATATGGTATGTTTCATATCTCAGGAGCCAGGATTTTACACAACTTTAAAATCTACTTCAAAAACCTCACCAACCCAGACAATTTCTATTTATATTCAAGGTTACTATGATCAAGTGTCCTCAAACAATGTCGAATAAATTAGCTAGTAAGAGATTACCATCATTCTGGCGTATGCAGATCCAATACGACCAGCTCCAATTACACCAACTGTTTGTCCTTTAAGCAAGTTTCCCACAAACCTGTAAGAGAGACAAGTGGAATTGTACAAGCATGATGTAAGTGAGTTTTCGAGTTTATCATCGACATAAACAAAAAATGAAATATAAGTAATATTTCGTGGACATACAGATGAGGGAGCCATCCATCATATAAGCCAGCCCTCATGAACTCATCTGCTTCAACAATTCTTCTAGCAGCTGCCAAAGAAAGAGAAGCCGCTAGCTCTGCCGTTGTTTCTGTGAGTACACCCTACACCAAATTATCACCAACATTAGCTCTACTGTTTCTACCCCAAAATTACTGAACCAACATCGAACCATTTTATCACTACTCAAATCTTTGCAAGTTTATTTATTGTTTTATCATTACAATCCATTGTAGAAGACATATAATCGAACACATGGAGCTTGGCACTTATCCATGTTATGGAAACATACCCAAATATGATTAAACTACCCTATTAAAAAGCTTCAAAGGTTAGAGGGTAAAACTATTTGCAACTAAGTGGGAAAGTGAAACTTACAGGAGTGTTACCAACAGCAACACCATACTTGTTGGCAGCATTAACATCAACATTGTTGTAACCAACAGCCATGTTACTAAATGCTTTGCCTCCTGCTCTGCTTAAAGCTGCAAATAAAGTCTCCCCCCAGTCTTCAGTCAACTGTAACACAAATTCATAACATAAAAAACTCACAAAAAAAAAGGGAAACAAAAAGAACTCATATTTTTATTTTCTAACTGAAACAAATAATCCCAAGAAGAAAATCACCTGTCCAATCACCCCATCGCACTTATTGCCAATCAAAGAAATGATATCCTCAACGGACAAAATTGTTTTCTTCTCAGTACATATCTGAACAGGATGATGAAAAAAAAAAATTCTTTAAAAACTGGGATCTAATAGAAGAAGAGGAGAACGAAAACAGAGGGTTTAGAGAAGTGAAAAAAAACATATAATTTACTTCGACACGGCAATCTTGCTCGATTAAGAGGTTGATCCATCGAGTTCCAGGCATAGGTTTGGTGCTAATAACTCTGTATTTCCCATTTGGGTTCCACACTTCAATTGAAACTGGTTTTGCCATTGAAACTTGTCACTGAAAAACAGAGCAGAAAACTGAGCTTTTTAAAATTCAGTTACTCTGTTTCTTGCTTTTTATAGCAATGCTTTGGTGTGGTAAAGAACACTGCTTTACAGCGGTCTGTAATATCGCTACCAAAGACTCGAGTTGTAAGTAGTTCGATGTGCTTTTTAGTAAAGTTTTGACCTTATGATTATCGAATATTAAAATTGAAAATTTTGATAAAATCATTGTATATGGTTGATGTTGGTTGAGAATGATGAGGAATAGGATAGCAGTGTCTGTTCCGTAGAACATGTGATTTTGACCCATTTGGATAGAGGGATGGAGAGGGTTGAGGGCTGTGGTGAGTCTGGGATGATGCTTGGGTTTTGTGGTATAAGTTAACTGATGACATGTCTTTTGTTCATAGATGACACGTAAGAGAAGCATTTATCCTTTTTTTCAAATTACGGAAATATCCTTTAATTTAGTGGACAAAATTTGAGATGACAAAAGATACTAGAATGAATCTAAGAAACTTCGTTGGATTTCAATGTATTTTGGTGTTATTTTTAATAATTTTAGATTTTTTTTCTGGAAATTTGATATAAAAATTTATTTTTTATTTTGGCTGAAATAATTTGAATATTTAAATTTATTTTACGATTGAAATGTTCATTTATACATTTAAACTTTTACTCAATTTAATAATTTTATTCATTTATACATTTAAACTTTTACTCAATTTCTAATAATTTTATCTCTTTAAAAATTTCTTAATGACTATAATTGTTAAAAGAATCTTCTATATTTTTCTCTAAAATTAATGCTGAAACATTAACAAAATTTGGCTATAATTAAGATTTTCAGATTTGGATTGATGATTAAATCGGTTAGATCATCAATTCTCGAGTCTAATGGTTCATCCAATTTAATTAAATAAATTATTTAAAAAAATAAAAAAAATATTTGACGCCGATTAAATTAGTTCTACTAGTTGATATCGGTTCAATCGATCCGATAAACTAATTCGATCTAATTCTAATAGTTGTGGTAGTAAGGCTTGCTTTCGATCTGATTGCTGCTCACCACCCACTTTCATTGCCTATCTTTTGCCTTGATGCCTCTCTCTCTCTCCTTTTTTTTTTCCTTCTCTTTTTTCACTTTTTTCTTTCTTTTATTTTCAATTCCAAATCATTAACTTTGACTTTGTAACATTTTGATATAACAACATTTAAGAATTCTTTTATTTTTGATTCCAAATCATTAACTTTGATTTTGTAATATTTTAATATAACAACATTTAAGAATAAAATTCCAAATAATTCTATGAAAATTAATTGAAAATCTCATAAAATATTTTCAAGCTTTCAAAATCTTAAAAGCACTTGCGTAAAATAGTACAATAAGTTTCTAACGTTTTTGAGTGGATCAAAATCCATTTTTTTGATTTTCTTTTTAAATTTGTATTTCATGGATTTTAACCAAATATCTACCCCCATAGAGGATTGAACTTCTGATTGATCACCAATCATTGAACTTCTGATTGATCTCCAATCTAAAGGCTGTGTCCCTTTTGTCTAACAAACATTTTTTTGCACTTGCCAAATACAAGTTTTTCACCTCCAACAACTCTAAATGGTTAAAATTTACTTCTTTAATATAAATATGTATCAACAATACTTCAAGGACAAGAGATGCATATCCAAGCAACATATGAAGTAAATTAACAAGTAATTATAAAAGAGCTTTATTTTTTTTTATCTTTTCTTGTACACATATATTTGTTTTTTATTGAAAATCTTTTACAAGTTTTAAGGTTATCTTGTGCTTAAACTTTGTAAACACCATACCTTTATTTTGGAGAGGCCTTTTTTATTACACTTTAAAACAAGTTTTTTTTAGAGGTTTCTAGTTTACTTTTGAAAGCTACAGGGGTTATAACTTAACCTTGAGAAAACAATGGCAAAGGTTTGTAATTCATGTTAGTAAATTTGAAACTCCTTTGCAGGTGATTGCAAGTAAAGTTAAGGGAGATGGTATAAAAAAATGAGACCAAATTTTCCAACCAATATTTTAAGCAATTTAAGCTTGGGTTTAAAGCCTATCAAAACACTGTTGATTGACTACTTGAAGAGGCTTATAAATAGATTGTTTTGTGTCATACATCAAGAGCAATTTTGGAGTGTCTTTTTCGGCAACTTTATTGTGTTTTCTTGTGGTAATTTCGTGACACTCTTTTAGATATTATTTGATGAGTTTATTGATTATATTGTTAGGTATTTGGGTGAGTGATCTGTGACAATTGGGGTCGATATTAGGGCTGCAATTACTTTTTTGTGTAAGGGTAAATGCCAATAGGTGATCCAGATGATTGTTGAATATCATTCATTAGGTAATGCTTCATAGACGTAGGACAGTTGTTGTAACACCCCTTGCCTGTCCCTATTGCTGGGATTGAGCTACAGAATGCTACAATGCAAAATAGAACAATTATAGACATTTAATGAATAATTTGAATCCAAAAATCATTAACTACCATCATATAAGTCATTTAGTACAAATTAAACTTTTCCTCGAGCTTTATACGAGCTTTTGTAAGCTCAAAAGTTGACTCGATATCGAATAAGGACCAAACTAAAAAGATTTCAAAAGTTCAGAACAACGTCGTGGCGTGAGGGAGTTCCTTTTCATGACGCCACCAAAATAGTTTGTCGTGTCACGATGTCAGTCCGTTCGACGTCACAATGTCACTCACTATTTCAGCCTTGTTGAGATGACGGGAATCCTCGTCTCAATGTGACATTACAAGCTTTTTCTTGTCGGGATGACCATTATATGACGTTGCAATGTGAATCCTGTTTTTTGTACATTAAGGCCAGTTGACACTTATTTATACCAACCAACCAAATAGGCTAAAGAATTCTTTTGACTTCATTTAAACCTGTTTAAAACATAGCAATTCCATGCCAAACCATAACATATATTCATCTAAACAATTCACAAAACCAATATGCCACATTTGGCACCAAATCACAACAATGAAATTGTAACAACTCGATTTTGGGCCTAGTCAAAATAGTGGTCTTGGGATCACAAATCTGGAGTCAAATAAATTATTCCATTATTATTTTGATGTTATAGCATGATTATATGAATGCATGGAATATTTGGTGAAGTAATTTTAACATTTGTGAGCCCAATTGCAAAAAAGGACTAAATCACATAAGTGCAAAAGTCCTGAATTGATAGCTAAATGTGTCAAATAGCTAGGGAATAAATATTGAGGGCCTTTAAAGGACAATTAGATAGGGGACAATGAATTAAAAATTTTCAATGTTAGGTAATTGATTTTTGACTGTTTGACTAAAGTAGAAATAAAATAATCAAAAGATGATATCATCTCTTTCACCTCTCATTCTTCACTGATTTTACCAAAAAAAAAGGGCTTTGGGAGCTTGAAATTTTAGCTACTTATTTGACTTACAAGTAAGTGATTTCCATACCCTTTGTTGTTGATTTTTGCATTTCTGAGACCCTTGAAGCATAAACTTTCAAATGATGGTACTATTTTGCAAAATGATTAAAAGATTAGGGTTTTTCCATGAAAGGAATTTTAATATTTTTTGAGTTTTTATGGAACAAAATGAGTCTTGCGTGTCTTATAAACAACTTTTGTGAAAGGATTTTTCATGAAAACACCTAAAAGGACCATTTTGCATAAGTTGTAAAATAGATGTTAAATATGTGAAATAGTGGGAATTTGGAGTTTCTATAAGAGTAAAAAGGGTTCGGCTAAGCTTAATATGTGAATAAATTCGATAAAAATAAATTTTCGGGCTTAGGGGTAAAATGGTAATTTTACAAAAGTCTAGGGGTAAATTGGTTTTTTTGCCCAATTATGAATTGTAGAGTGCCTAGATTGATAAAGTGACTAAATAAGTGCATTTTGTTACTATAGATCAAGAAATACCTAATCCGAACCTAGACCGAGGGAAAACCAAGCAAATCGACTAAATCGACTAGTCGCTACATTTTGTAATCTAAGGTAAATTGTATGTAAATAACACAACTACACTGATAATATATGTGGTTGAATTGTATTTAAATTATTATAGCACGAATTGCTTGTTTGTGGAAATGAGAGAATGTGATGAGAATAGAGATAGTAGAATTCCCGAATGAACCTTAGGAAATAAATCGGATATTCGTGCCATGATGTTTGAGTCACTTGTGTGAGCTAGTGTAAGACATGTCTGGGACATGCATCGGCCATATTATGAGAGCCAATGTAAGACCATTATCGGATATCGAACTATACGGGCGTGTGCATTTGCCGTGTGACATTTTGGGATTGCTGAAATCAGAAACAGAATGTCCATATTTTTACATACGGGCTAGGATACGGGCGTGTCACGACCGTGTGAAGGGCACGGGAGTGTGCCATGCCGTGTAAAAACCCTTGTAGATGTGCATTTAAAATTATTTCTACACGGGTGGAGGACACGGGCGTGTCCCTATATTGCTTAGGCCGTGTAAGACATACGGGCCATCAGCACGATCATGTCGAAGTGGCCACACGGGCGTGTTGCCCTTCCACACGGGCGTTTGCCCTATTTCAAAGTCAAATTTTCTATAGATGGTTTAAGGGCCCGGACTGATCCCAAATAGTTTTCAATGGTGGATTTGGGGCTCGTAGGCCCATAATAAGAAGTTTAAAGTAGAAATTGAAAAAAATTCAATTTGAGTAGAGTTTTGGTGACTCAAAAATATTTGCAAGCATGAGTTTAAAGTTAGGTAATGCCTTGTATTCCGTCTCGGCGAAGGGTATGGGTGTGGGGTATTACATTTAGTGGTATCAGAGCTATAGTTTAGTTAATTTTAGGACTAACCTAGAGAGAGTATGAGTCTAGCTATACATGCCATAACTGTATATCGATAGTGTGACAACTTTTGACGATTATAAATTGTATTTTCATATAGAAAATGGATCTTGATAGAGCTACGGTGGATGACGTAGAGAGTAACGCACCGGCTCCTACTGAAGGGACCACGCTAGTTGAGAGTGAGCCTATAACTATGGGTCAAGGCAGAGGGGCTAGAGAAGCTATATCCGAATGATGGATGCTTGGTATACGGAGTTTGTTCGTGCGAATCCGAACACTCCACCTCCCCACCTCATCTGAATCCTCAGCATGCCCCGGTAGTTCTGCAAGGCGCAGACTTGATCAAGAGGGAGAAGCCTCTGGTGGATAAGATTAGGAAGCAAGGGGCAGAGGAATTTCGGGCTAACTTAGATGAAAACCCAGAGAAAGCAGAGTTTTGGTTAGAGAATACCATTAGGGTATTTGATGAATTGTTGTGCACGCCTGAAGAGTGCGTGAAGTGTGCATGTCACTCCTATAGGATTCGGCTTACCAATGGTGGAATACTCTCCTGTTCGTTGTACCGAGAGAGAGGATCACTTGGGAATTCTTCCAGGAAGAATTTCGGAAAAAGTGTATTAGCCAAAGGTTCATAGATTAAAAGAGGAAGGAATTTCTAGAATTAAATTAATGCAGTAGGACAGTGATGGAGTATGAACGAGAGTTTGTGAAACTCAGCAAATACGCGCGGGAGTGGGTGTCCTCAGAAGCCGCCATGTGTAAAAGGTTTGAGGATGGTCTAAATGAGGATATCTGAGTATTTTTTGGCATTTTAGAGCTAAGAGAATTTGTGGTGCTCCTTGAGAGAGCATGCAAGGTAGAAGAATTGGTTACAGAGAGGAGAAAGGCAGCTATTGAGTCGTGGGATTCAAGAAAAAGACAGATAAGGAAATTGCATCAGTCCTTATCTAAGAAATCTAAAGAATTCTCTACCCGATCGAATGCTTCGGTGGGGTTCTCAAACAGGAACAAGAACCAGCAGAACACAACTTCTAGAGCTAAGGCCACCTCTATTGCGAGTGTCGGCAGTGCTCGGCCAAATAGGCCAGAATGTTTGCAATGTGGTAGACGTCATTTCAGGGAGTGCCGAGGTAAAGAAAGAGGGTGCTTCAAATGTGGGTCACTGGACCACTTCATCTGAGACTATCCTGAAATGAAATAGAGAGAGAAAAAGTAAGAAGAGAAGGTAAGGAGTACTCTATTAAAGGGTAGACCACAAAAGAACCCTGAAAGCGGGGTTACCAGCAGAGGTGTGCCAAGAGATGCTGCAGTAAGGTCTGAAGGCAGAGCGCCTGCAAGGACTTACGCTATTTATGCCTGTAAAGAAGCAGAGTTTTTCGACGTGATCACAGGTACCTTTTCTATCCATGATATATCTGTTGTTGCTTTAATTGATTCGGGGTCTATCCACTTTTATATTTGTATGGAATTGATACCTCATATGAACATGATAGTAGAGTCCACTGAGTTTATGGTAAAAGTGTCCAACCCCTTAGGCAGACATGTGCTAGTGGACCAAGTATGTAGAAATTGTCCTTTGACAATTAGAAATCATCTTTGAATTTTTCGGGTTAGACCAGATGATTCAGATAATTTTCTTATAATAGTATCGTCTTTGACTGCTGAGAAATATTTGAGAAAATGATATGAAGCTTACCTAGCTTTAGTGCTGAATACTCAAGTGTCTGAGTTGAAGATTGAATCGGTACCAGTGGTTTGTGAGTTTACAGACGTGTTTCAGGAGGAATTACTTGGATTACCTCCAGTGAGGAAGTTGAGTTAGGAATCAAGTTGGTCCCCGATACGGCACCCATCTCGATTGCTTCGTATAGGATGACTCCTATGGAGTTAAAGGAGTTGAAAACCCAACTACAAGAATTAACTAACAAGGGCTTTGCGAGACCGAGCTTTTTCTCGTGGGGCGCTCTGGTGCTCTTTGTGAAAAAGAAAGACGGGTCGATGAGGTTATGTATTGACTACAGACAACTCAATAAGGTAACAGTGAAGAACAATTATCGTTTGCCAAGGATCGATGAACTGTTTGATCCGTTAAAGGGAGCCACTATATTTTCCAAGATTGACATGAGGTCAGGATACTACCAGTTAAGGGTGAAAGATCAAGATGTACTGAAGACTGTGTTTCGGACAAGATACGGGTATTATGAGTTCCTCGCCATGCCCTTTTGTTTGACTAATGCCCTGGCGATGTTTATGGATTTGATGAACCGTATTTTTCGGCTATATTTGGATAAGTTCATGGTGATCTTTATCGACGACATACTAATTTACTTGCGTGATGAGAGTGAGCACGCGAAGCATTTGAGGGCTGTATTACAGACCTTAAGAGACAAACAATTGTACTCCAAGTTCAGTAAGAGCGAATTTTGGCTTAAGGAGGTTGGATTTCTAGGACACATTGTGTCGAGTGACGGGATTAGAGTTGACCCAAGCAAAATCTCGGCTATGGTTGAATGGAAACCGCTGAATGTGATAGAGGTCCGAAGCTTTTTGGGTTTGGTCAGATACTATAAGTTGTTTGTAAATGGATTCTCTATGATAGCTACCCCGGTGACAAGACTGCTGCAAAAAGATGTCAAGTTCGAATGGACAGAAAAGTGCCAACAGAGTTTCAAGCAATTAAAGTCTTTGTTGACTGAAGCACCAGTGTTAGTGAAACCGGAGTCGGGTAAGGAATTTGTGATTTAGAGTGATGCCTCCTTGAGTGGTTTAAGGTGCGTGCTTATGCAAGAAGGCAAGGTTATAGCCTATGCCTCAAGACAACTAAAGCCACATAAGAAAAATTACCCGACGCATGATCTAGAGTTGGCCGCCATCGTGTTCGCATTGAAGATTTAGAGGCACCATTTGTATGGAGAGAAATACCGAGTATTCACTGACCACAAAAGTCTCAAGTATTTAATAATGCAGAAGAAATTGAATCTACGGCAACGAAGGTGGCTAGAGCTAATAAATGATTATGAGTTGATAATTGACTATCACCCGGGAAGGGCGAACGTAGTCACCGACGCCTTTAGTAGAAAGTCATTGTTCACCTTGAGAGCCATGAATACTTAATTGGCTATGTCTAGCGATGGTTCGATCCTAGTAGAGTTGAGAGCTAGATCGACATTTCTACAAGAGATCTGTGAAGCTCAAAAAGATGATAAGGAGTTGTAAGTTAAGATGACTCAGTGTGAGACAGAATATGAATCCGAGTTTTGCATTGGTGTTGATGGATGTTTAATGTTCAAAAATAGAGTTTGTATACCCAAGGGCAGTGAGCTTATTCAGAAGATTCTGTGAGAGGCACATAGTGGTTGTTTGACCGTCCACTTGGGCAGTGTAAAAATGTACAACGACATGAAGAAAATGTATTGGTGGTCGGGGATGAAAAGAGATATTTCAGAGTTTGTTTCCAAGTGTCTTGTGTGTCAATAAGTGAAGGCTGAACATCAAGTACCTTCGGGTCTACTTCAGTCTATCATGGTCCCCAAGTGGAAGTGTGATCGGATCACTATGGATTTTGTGACAGGTTTGCCGGTAACCCCGAAGAAAAAGGATGTTGTTTGGGTTGTTGTAGATAGGCTAACAAAGTCAGCACATTTTATACCAGTGTGTACCGACTACTCCCTGGAGAGATTGGCTGAATTGTACATTTCCAAGATTGTGAGACTACACGGGGTGCCCTTATCGATTGTTTCAGATAGAGACCCGAGATTTACCCCGAGGTTTTGGAAAAAGTTACAAGAGACATTAGGAACAATTTGAGTTTTAGCACGACATTTCACCCGCAAACCGATGGCCAGTCGAAAAGAGTGATTTAGATTTTAGAAGACATGTTGCAGTGTTGTGTTCTCGAGTATCAAGGCAGTTGGGAAAGGTACTTGCCATTTGTTGAATTCGCCTATAACAACAGTTATCAGACAAGTCTGAAAATGGCGCTTTATGAGGCTTTGTTTTGGCGAAAGTGTCGAACGCCCTTATATTGGACTGAGCTTAGAAAGAGTCAGATTCACGGGGTTGATTTAATCAAAGAGACTGAAAAGAAAGTTAAAGTGATTTGTGACTGCTTGAAGGCTGCCTCGGATAGACAAAAATCCTACGCTGATTTGAAACGAAAGGAAATTGAGTTTCAAGTCGACGATAAGATATTTTTGAAAGTATCCCCGTGGAGGAAAGTCCTCAGATTTGATAGAAGAGGCAAGTTGAGTCCTCGTTTCATAGGACCTTATGAGGTTATCGAGAGAGTATGACCGATTGCCTATCGATTGGCTTTGCCATCAGAGCTGGAAAAGATTCATAACGTATTTCATGTGTCCATGCTACACCGATATAGATCAGACCTTTCGCATGTGATTACGCCAACAGAGGTTGAGATTCTTCCGGACATGACTTATGATGAAGAGTCGGTTAAGATATTGGCTCGGGAAGTCAAAAAGTTAAGAAATAAGAGTATTGCACTCGTGAAAGTTTTGTGGTATAGACATGGAGTCGAGAAAGCCACATGGGAACCTGAAGAGGTTATGAAAGATCAATACCCGAACCTATTCACCGGTAAGATTTTCGGGGACGAAAATCCCTAAGGGGGAGAATTGTAACAGCTCGATTTTGGGCCTAGTCAGAATGGTGGTCTCGGGACCACAAATCTGGAGTCGAATAAATTATTCCATTATTATTTTGATATTATAGCATGATTATATGAATGCATGAAATATTTGGTGAAGTAATTTTAACGTTTGTGAGCCCAATTGCGAAAAAAGACTAAATCGCATAAAGTGCATAAGTCTTGAATTGATAGCTAAAGGTGTCAAATAGCTAGGGAATAAATATTGGGGGCCTTTAAAGGGCAATTAGACCCTTAGAAATAGGGTAGCCAGCCATAGTGGACAATGAATTGAAAATTTTCAATGTTAGGTAATTGATTTTTGACTTTTTGACTAAAATAGAAATAAAATAATCAAAGGATGATATCATCTCTTTCACCTCTCCCTCTTCACCGATTTTACTAGAAAAAATTAGGGCTTTGGGAGCTTGAAATTTCAGATACTTAGTTGACTCACAAGTAAGTGATTTCCATACCTTTTGTTGTTGGTTTTTACATTTCTGAGACCCTTAAAGCATAAGCTTTCAAATGAGGGTACTATTTTGCAAAATGATTAAGAGTTTAGGGTTTTGTCATGAAATGAATTTCAATGTTTGGTGAGTTTTTATGGAAGAACATGAGTCTTGGGTGTCTTATAAACAACTTTTGTGAAAGAATTTTTCAGGAAAACACCTAAAATGACCATTTTGCATAAGTTGTAAAATAGATGTTAAATATGTGAAATAATGGGAATTTGGAGCTTCTATAAGAGTAAAAAGGGTTCGGCTAAGCTTAAGATGAGAAAAAATTCAATAAAAATTAATTTTTGGGCTTAGGGGTAAATAGTCATTTTGCAAAAGTCTAGGGGCAAATTGGTCATTTTGCCCAATTATAAATTGTAGAGTGCCTAGATTGATAAATTGACTAAATAAGTGCATTTTGTTATTATAGATCAAGAAATACCGAATCCGAACCTAGACTGGGGGAAAGCCAAGCAAATTGACTAAATCAACTAGTCGCTACATTTTGTAATCCAAGGTAAGTTGTATGTAAATAACACAACTAAATTGATAGTATATGTGGTTGAATTGTATTGAAATTGTTATAGCACGAATTTCTTGTTTGTAGAAATGAGAGAATGTGATGAGAATAGAGATAGTAGAATTCCCAAATAAACCTTAGGAAATAAATCAGATATTCGTGCCATGACGTTTAAGTCACTTGTGTGAGCTAGTGTAAGACATGTCTGGGACACGTGTAACGCCCCAAAAATTGGGCTTAGAAATATTGGGTTTGGAGTCTAAGTTCGGGTAGAAGATGGCCCGAATAAATAGGATGATTTAATTTAGTATGTCTAGTTAGTAATTAAATAAACTGAGAAGGGTTTATAGTGCAGGAAAAGTCCTAGGATCGACCCAGGGCTCTGGAAAAAATTTGAGCATTTTTTTCCCTAAAGAGATCTGGGTAGAAGGCCTTATAAGTGATTTCGGCTGAGTTTTAGCACAAGCAAGCACCTGGCCCAGTGGCAAAGCACGCTAGGAGGGCGTGGGAGGTGCCTGGGTTCAAGGCACGGCACGCGCAAATGGTTAATTTTTTTAGTATTCAGGTTGCGTTTAAAATAGGGATTAATAGGAGTTGTGAGCATAATCCAGCACAAAGAGCGCCCTTGGCGCAGTGGAAGCCGCGCGCTAAGGAGACCTAGTGGTCACGAGTTCGAATGCAGAGGACAACGAAACTTGTTTTATTTTTTAAGTAACCCGTGACTAAAGCGAATAAGGTTTATAAGCAAACAGAGTCGTATTATAACAAAAGAGAGGTTCTGTCGCAGCGGCAAGCAATGTAGCTGGGTTTTCTGGAGGTCGTAGGTTCGAGTGACGGGGAAGAAAAAATTTCTCCATTATTTTTAAGCGGACCGAAGCTTCAGCAGGTAAGGCTTATAATTAATTGTGACCCTATACTAGTAAAGAAAAAAGCGTGGTGTAGTGGCCAGCGGCACGGAAGGTTGGGTTTTTGCTGCCCGCGTGGGGAAGGAGTAGGGGTTTGATCAGGACTCTCTTGGCAGCGTGCTGAACCGGTGCAAGGAGTGGATAAGGATGCTCTGCTAATTGGTGGAAGGAGTTTGAGTGAAATTCAAACTTTGCTACGGGCTAAATTCAAGGGATTTGAATTAGAGGGAGTGGTGTACCGAAAGTAGGACTTTTGAGTTGCATATTCGGCTAGGAGAGGTTGGCGTAGTAAATTAGCATTTTTAGTTTGTAGGGGGTACCAATTGTTTAGTTGCTGAATAGGTGTAGGTTCTTTAGGGGCTAAATTCTGTTGGTTGCTTTCATTCTTTTATTTTGCCGTTTTACCTAAAGCCGAATTCTTTCTTCTTCTTTTCTCTCTTTCTTTTTCTCATCTCTTCCTTCCTTGATTTCCTTCAAAGCCGAATCTCTACTGTTATTTCCTCTCTTCTATTTTCTTTTCTCTTCCTCTCCTCTTCATCCATATCTCTCACATCTTGTTAGCCGAATTTCTTTGTGGCCAAATCCTCTATTCTTTCCCTAGAAGCCGAAAACCCAGTATGCAAAGGGTGGCTGTCGACTAAACTAAAAGGGTTTAGTGGTGCTATTTGATTTGTTTTGCTCTAGTGTGGATTAAAGGCTACTGATCGAGGGCTTAGATAATTGGAATGACTAGATTTAGATCTAGTCCATATTCCGGCAAAGGTAAGAACTTTAGTGCCTAAGGTGTTAATGGTCGATTATTGGTAAGGGGATTTGTATATAATTTGTTATGGATTCATAGTTTAACGTGTTAGTAACTGATTGTAGGCAACTCGTGTGTGGAACTCGTCAACGTTTAGTCGAAAAATAGGTGTGTAAACGATACCCATTAGTAGACTAGATCGGCAAAAGCCGAAAAGCTGAAATACCGAAAAGTCGGCATTTTGAGAACTTGAGAGTGTCCGAGCGCTCGTGGGATTATTTGTATTGATAATTTTGGTAACTTCAATGGTAAGATTGCAAAGTGCGCAATTTCGTGCACCTCGGTGAATTTGGGCTTCGATGGGCCGAAATTAGGTAACAGGCAACGGGTCCATTTTGGTAAAAACGTCCGATAAGTATTCTGAAGACTCGTTAATAACTGTAATGAGCATGAAACCCTAAAAAGACTGATAAAATTACTGAAATACCTCTGTAAGGTAGAATTATCGTAATACCCTTAAAGGGGTAAGTTTACGATTACGCCCCTCGAGGGTAAATAACTGTTCTTACGCTATAATCTGACTGCCTTTCTGAAGCATGCCTTATTAATTATATATATTTTGCATACATGTCATACTGCATGGGATTGGGTTTTGTTATGGAGGAAGAACCCGTTCTAGTGGCTGTGCCACATATTCTGATATAAGCAGCTTTACTGCGGATTATAGTTAGTGCCGCAACCGGTGCTAACACTGTAAGTGTAGGGATGGCGTCGGTGATTTATTCCCCACAGGAATTGTAGGGATAGATGGAGGCAAGTGCAGAGTTGGATGGGGTTATCATGCATTAATCATATGAGACTGTTTTGTTATGGGCCAACTGTACGGAAATGGGCCCAACTATGTTAATATGGGCAAGGCCCAGTATATATCTCAACTTGTAATAGGGCTACGGCCCAGATTGATACTGATATGGGCTAGGCCCAGTATACTTTGATACTGTAAGGGCCTATGGCCCAAATTAATATTGATATGGGCTAAGGCCCAGTTAACTCTGATTTCTGAATAGGGCTTAGGCCCAGTAAAGCTTGAACTGATTTGGGATCTGGTTGGGATACTTTACACACTGAGTTTTCCAAACTCACCCCTTCCTTTTTACCCTTGCAGGTGAGCCTTAAACTGGGGACTTGGAGCTGGTAGGATTCAGGGTGGCCATGTGGACAGTACAGATGGTTTTTAATTAAATTAGTAGTTCTTTAAGTTATTTTTCAGTTATATTTCGGGTTGTAACAAGGCCGCTTCAATTATTTTTAACTGTTTTTAGTATGTTTTGTTAGCTTAGATATGATATTGTTTTAATTTTTTGAAATTGAATAGCTCTAGGGCGCGTTTTAAAAGGGTTACTTGATTTCAAAATATCGCGATAACAAAGCAAAGCTTCCGCAACGAAAACGTTTTCAAAATTAATAACCTTTTCAAATGGTTTTAAACGAATTGGTTTTCCATTAACAATCACTTAGTTAAAGTGTGGCAATGGTTGTGTGCATGTCTAGGATTAGATGCGTGGAGAGCTGGGTACTTAAGCAGTCTAATTGACTCACCTCCTTTTTTTTGGCATCCTACCTGGTGCACAGTTTCTATTCACTTTAATCTATAATGAAGATATTCTTTAAACACTAAGAAAGACTTTAGATAGAACATGACTTTTCTAGTAGCGCTTCAATGTGACACGCCAGATTCGGTCATAACGCCTGGGTCGGGTTTGGGGCGTTACATTTAGTGGTATCATAGCCCGGTTGCAACAACTCGACTGTGTATTGAGTCCGAAAAGCTTTTTGAAAAATTTTACTAAACTTAGGGTATTTTGGAAACGATTTTGGAAAGTTCTTTTCAAAGATATTTTACAAGGTATACATGTTTTAAGGTTCAATCTTAAAATGGTTTAAGTTTTTCTGGGTTTCTGAAATTTGATAACCGAATTCTCGGCACCAAGTCTGTAAGTATTTTTGTTACTCATACTACACTGTATTAAGATATTACTGTAGCTAGAACTGAGACCATATCATGACACTATAGCTAAGGCAATACTAAAACCCTAGAATACTGAGACTATAGCTAGGCTATGATTCTGTGAAAATAGAAACTTTAAAATACTATTTCTGCATAAAACATATGAATAAGTATTAAAATTTTTGAATCGAGATCTTGGTAGTTATTATTATGCATGCTAATAATGTAGAGTGTTGATATAGATTTGAGGGTAAGCAAAGTCTGCCAACTTCGGGTAGCGGTAACTCCGAGCTTGGGACTGAGGCACTAGCTGAGTTAGTAAGGAAAGTGGTAGAAAAAGTATTGGAGACCAAGGTTAAGGAAATTAGGGAAACGCTTCAAGCAGGGTGCTTGGAGGGATTCTAGTTCTCAGAAGACCGAGCCTCGTTCTGTGAAACATGTTAAGACACGACCAAACTTTCCAACGTACAAGAACTACAATGGGCGTCATCCGGGTGAATGCCATAGGAAGACAGGAGCATGCTTTAGATGTGGGTCCAAGGAGCATTGAGCTCAGGATTACCAAGCTTAATTTATTTAAGTGTGTGTTCGAGTTGTATGTGTGCTTGATAAATGTTTCTTTACTTTGGTAATTATATGTTCTGGGTTGTACTAAGAATTATTTTTAATCAGAGTACGCAGCGGTAGCATAGTGCAATAGTTGGTATTAGACAATTGATAGCTGGATGGAAAATTTCGAGGACGAAATTTTTTAAGGGGGTAGAGTTGTAATGCCCCAAAAATTAGGCCTAGAAATATTGGGTTTGGAGTCCGAGTTCAGGTAGAAGACGGCCTGAATAAATGGGATGATTTAATTTAGTTTGTTTAGTTAGTAATTAAATAAATTGCGAAGGGTTTATAGTGCGGGAATAGTCTTGGGCTCGACCTAGGGCTCTGGCAAAAATTTGAGCATTTTTTTCCCTAAAGGGATTTGGGCAATAGGCCTTATAAGTGATTTGGGCTGAGTTTTAGCACAAACAAGCACCTGGCCCAGTGGCTAAGCACGCTAGGAGGGCGTGGGAGGTGCCTGGGTTCAAGGCACGGCGCGTGCAAATGGTTGTTTTTCAAGGCACGGCACCAAGTCTGTAAGTATTTTTGTTACTCATACTACACTGTATTAAGATATTACTGTAGCTAGAACTGAGACCATATCATGACACTATACCCACTAGTAGACTAGATCGGCAAAAGCCGAAAAGCTGAAATGCCGAAAAGCCGACATTTCGAGAACTTGCGAGCGTGCGAGCGCTCGTGGGATTGTTTGTATTGATAATTTTGGTAACTTCAACGGTAAGATTGCAAAGTGCGCAATTCCGTGCACCTCGGTGAATTTGGGCTTCGATGGGCCGAAATTGGGTAATGGGCAACAGGCACATTTCGGTAAAAATGTCCGGTAAGTATTCTGAAGACTCGTTAATAACTGTAATAAGCATGAAACCCTAAAAAGACTGATAAAATTACTGAAATACCTCTGTAAGTTAGAATTATCGTAATACCCCTAAAGGGGTAAGTTTACGATTACGCCCCTCGAGGGTAAATAACTGTTCTTACGCTATAATCTAACTGCGTTTCTGAAGCATGCCTTGTTAATTATATATATTCTACATACATGTCATACTGTATGGGGTTGGGTTTTGTTATGGAGGAAGAACCCGTTCTAGTGGCTGTGCCACATATTCTGATATAAGCAGCTTTGCTACAGATTATAGTTAGTGCCGCAACCGGTGCTAACACTGTAAGTGTAGGAATGACGTGGGTGATTTATTCCCCATAGAAAATGTAGGGATGGACGGAGGCAAGTGCAGGGTTGGATGGGGTTATCATACATTAATCATATGAGACTGTTTTGTTATGGGGCCAACTGCATTGAAATGGGCCCAACTGTGTTAATATGGGTAAGGCCAAATATATATCTCAACTTGTAATAGGGTTACGGCCCAGATTGATACTGATATGGGCTAGGCCCAGTATACTCTGATACTGTAAGGGCCTATGGCCCAGATTAATATTGATATGGGCTAAGGCCCAGTTAACTCTGATTTCTGAATAGGGCTTAGGCCCAGTAAAGCTTGAACTGATTTGGGCTCTGGTTGGGATACTTTACACACTAAGTTTTCCAAACTCACCCCTTCCTTTTTACCCTTGCAGGTGAGCCTTAAACTGGGGACTTGGAGCTGGTAGGATTCAGGGTGGCCATGTAGACAGTGCAGATGGCTTTTAATTAAATTAGTAGTTCTTTAAGTTATTTTTCAGTTATATTTCGGGTTGTAACAAGGCTGCTTTAATTATTTTTAACTGTTTTTAGTATGTTTTGTTAGCTTAGATATGATATTGTTTTAATTGTTTGAAATTGAATAGATCTAGGGTGCGTTTTAAAAGGGTTACTTGATTCAAAATATCGTAATAACAAAGCAAAGCTTCCGCAACAAAAACGTTTTTAAAATTAATAACCTTTTCAAATGGTTTTAAACGAATTGGTTTTCCATGAACAATCACTCAGTTAAAGTGTGGCAATGGTTGTGTGCATGTCTAAGATTGGATTCTTGGAGAGCTGGGTACTTAAGCAGTCTAATTGACTCACATCCTCTTTTTTGGCATCCTACCTGGTGCACAGCTTCTATTCACTTTAATCTGTAATGAAGATATTCTTTAAACACTAAGAAAGAATTTAGATAAAACATGACTTTTCTAGTAATGCTTCAATGTGACACGCCGGATTCGATCTTAACGTCTGGGCTGGGTTTGGGGTGTTAAAACATGTATCGGCCACATTATGAGAGCCAGTGTAAGACCATGTCTGGAACATGGCATTGGCATTGAGACGAGTGCTAGTGTAAGACATGTCTGGGACATGTATCAGCCTCGAGACGTAAGCCAGTGTAAGACATGTCTGGGACATGCATCGGCTACGAGATGTGTCAGTGTAAGACCATGTCTTGGACATGGCGGCGACACAGATATGCTAGAACTTGTTAAGACTATGTCTGGGACATGGCATCGGCACCTGACCCTATGTTTGATGCTAAATGAGTATCCAATACTGTTCCAAGTGGTTTAACGGTGAAATTATGATTTCAAGTTAACAAGGAAACTATAACCGTTTTGTGAGTGGTACAGGTACCTATATGGTATGTATGAAATGTGAGCTCAATATATGCTATATGAGGTGTATGGAATATTGATGTGTAAGTTTTGCTTATGCCACTTGTGTATTATGATACTTGTTGATGAATGGTAAAATGATGCTGTATATTTATTTATGTACAACTTACTAAGCTTTATGCTTACTACCTCTTCTTTTTCATTTTCTTATAGTGCCGCCTATCTAGCTCAAGGATCAAAGAAAGCCAGAGATATCGATCACACTATCAATCGAAGCATTCGGTATAGTTTGATTTATATTTTTGAATATGGCATGTATAGGGGTTAGACTTTACTATTTTTGTGTCATTGAGAACTGGCCAAATGTGTTGGCTTGGGTTGGAAACCCTTCATTTTGTATTAAGCCTTGAATGATGGCAAATATTCATTTGATATATACAAATGAAGTTACTCTCATGAATGAGGAATTGCTTAATTGATATGTAGTCTATTGTGGCTGATTGGTTTAAATAAGTTATTCTTGTATTGGTTTGGTTGCTTTTGTGTAGGTTGTGTAAGTAAGGGAGGCAAATATGCTTGGTAAATAGCCTTATTTTGTCCACACAGGTAGACACACGGGCGTGTGTCTAGGTCGTGTGTGACACATGTCTGCCCCATGGGCATGTGGTCCGACCGTGTGTCCCTTGCACGTAAAAATTTCAAGTCAGTATGCATGATAGTAAACACATGGGTAGAGACACGACCGTGTGTCTCAGCCGTGTGATGGATACGACCTAGCACACGGGCATGTGTCTTGGCCGTGTGACATTTTGGGGATGCTGACGTTAGAAACAGAATGTCCATGTTTTTGCACGTGGGCTAGGAGACGGGCGTGTCACGACGATGTGAAGGGTACGGGCCAGGGACACAGGCGTATGCCAGGCCATGTGAAAACCCCTATAGGTGTGCATTTAGAATTATTTCCACACGGGTGGAGGACACGGGCGTGTCCCTGTATTGCTTAGGCTGTGTGAGTCACACAGGCCTTCAGCATGATTATGTCGAAGTGGCCACATGGGCGTGTTGCCCTTCCATACAGGCATGTGCCCTGTTTCAAAGTCAAATTTTCTATAGATGGTTTAAGGGCTCGGGCTGATACCGAATAGTTTTCAATAGTCGATTTGGGGCTCGTAGGCCCATAATAAGAAGTTTAAAGTAGAAATTGAAAAAGTTTCAATTTGAGCAGAGTTTTGGTGACTTAGAAATGTTTGCAAGCATGAGTTTAAAGTTAGGTAATGCCTCGTATTCCGTCCCGACGAAGGGTATGGGTGTGGAGTGTTATAGAAACATGAATCTATACAAACCATTCCACCTATTTATAACAATCCAAAACACTTATTCAATCCATACCACAAGTTGGTTCATATGCACATAACTCATTATATTTCCATCCATTTAAGCACAACAATATACCAAAACTATGGACATAAGCAATTCAGCATTTTCATAAGTTACTATAGGTGTTCAAAATCAACTATGCCATAAAAAATATTTAACATTTATAAAAACTTGACACTCCTAAGGACATGCCATATATAACCGAGTTCAAAACGATCAAAAGGCTACCAAAACAAGAGATTGATAGTGTGAGCTCCAAAGTGATCTGATCGTCATGCTCCTCAATCAATAATATACAAAATAAGTAAAATCAACGGTAAGTATATCAAATACTTAGTAAGTCTATATGAAATTTAACCTAATTTACCTAAGTATTACATCATTTAATCAATAGGAAATCAAAGATGCACAACACGATAATACTATGACATCCTTAAACCTATTTGTACAATTTCACAAACCATCATCAAATTAACATATTAGTAATATAATCACAAAGTGTTCAGTTCACACACACATATACCAAATATTAATATACCATTTCAACTTATACAATATTTCAACCATGTCAATCGAGTTTCTCATTAGATTTTCCAATCATTCCTTTTCAACTTGTCCATAACCTTGTCGGATAACTATGGTAATTTAATTTCGTATATTCAGGATTGAATCACTCATACAAGATGTAACATATAATTTGCTCACACAAGCTGTATAACTTAGGTCTACTCATACAAACTGTGGGTCAGGATTGTTTGTATAAGTGTTATTTGATGTTGCTTGCACAATCTATATAGAATCTGTAACATAAGTTGGATCTCAGCCATTGATAATTAAATCCCGGATCAACACCCCAATTTGTAATGTTTGGGTCTGCTCGCACAAGCTATAGGCCGGGATTGTTTTGCTAACTCTATTCGATACTGCTCACACAAGTTGTAGAGAATCCACAGCATATGTCGGATCTCACCCATCGATAAAGTAGTCCTTGACCAACACCCAATTCTTTTAAAATGGTAACGGTTTGCTTTTCGTATCGTAACATTTACTAAATTCTCATGGCATTGTTCTATATACATACATTTTAATCTCTCTAATAACATCATTTATACATATCGTTTTATCATATAAACATTTCATAAACATTACTTGACATGTATCTATTCAAAACCATTCTATATTACATACTTTACAATTTAATCCATTCAATATTAAAACTTAATATTTCCACAACAACTCAACTAACAAACAAGATATTAACACTTTAATAATTGAAATTAACATACATACAAACTTATCTGGTAGAAACAAAAACCAACAAGGTGTTAGGGACTAATCTGTAATTTTTTTTTGCAAATATCTTCCAACTAGTTTAAAATCTGATTTAAATAATAATTTAATTTAATTATCAATTTAAAACATCATTCAATAACACATTGTAACTATATACTAGTCTAATTTCATTTATCAAATATTCCCTCAATTTTTGCATTTTATTCAATTTAGTCCCTAAAATAAAATTTGCCATAAATTTCAAATTTGAGATTCGATTTTGAAATCGATCTCAATATCATCCTTCCACAACCTTTTAATAACTATAGTTATAATAATTTCATGCTAGTTTTGAATTATTCACACTTTAGTCTCTATGTTCACAATTAACAATTTTCACTTTACAAACTAGTCCTTTTTCACATCTAAGCTCAAAATCTATCAATTTAGTACCAAAAGCTTCAATATTAAACAATGAAAGTTCTATAAATTTTAACAGTTTCGTAAATAGTCCCTGAGCTAGTTAAATCAAGCTCTTGGGTTATCAAAAACATAAAAATTACAAAAAAGACTAAATTAAGCTTACCAATCAAGGATCAAAAGTTTTTGAAGCGAAACCCTATCTCCCTTTCTGTTTTCGTCGGAAAGAAGAAGAACCAAATTTTTTTAGCTTTTGTTTCTTTAATTTTATGTAATATAAATAATAATATAATTTATTTTTAATTAAAATAATTCATCACTTACCATCCACCACCATTAATAATGGCCTTATTGTCACTTTGATCCTTGGGTTAATACTATTTAGCCCTTTTAGCAAATAAAAATCAATACCAATTAACTTTTACAGCTTTTATGATTTAGTCCTTATATCTTAATTAACTATCTGATTGACAAAATTAAAGAACCAAAAAATTAAACCTTATAGCAACCTTTCAAATATTAAATAATAATATTTATAGGCTCGCTCATTGAAAATAAGGTTCCGAAACTACGGTTTGTGACACCACTAACTTTAGGGTCGAAACACTTGTACATTAACTAACTATCCCACTTAACAAATTTTTCAAACCAAAGTTTAATAAAATATAATAATTAAAGCATAATTATTAATTAATAAAACTGATGGATTGGGTCATCGAAAAATGGGGTTCCGAAATAATCATTTTTGGCACCACTAACAAGTGGGTTGTTACAACTCTCCCTCTTTAGGAAGATTCGTCCTCGAAATTTTTACCCATAAATAGGTTAGGATATTGCAATTTCATAGTTTATTCAGGTTCCCATGTAGCTGTTGGAAAAATTCGGTTTGAAAACGATTTTCTTGCAAAGTGAAAATTTAAAATTTTGAAAATCGACTCGGTTTGTGATATTTATTGCAATAAACCTTAGACTAAAATCATACCTGAGTTTTCGAATAAGTGGTCCTTGATGTTTTCCAACTTTCAATCAAACGATATCCTCTTCTATTCTCGTTCAACGAACTGCTTCGAGTATGGGCTCGAACCAATTGAATCAAAACACAGAACTAGAAAAAGTTTTCTTTGCTTTTGGGGTGAAAACGAATATTCTCTCTTCTTTTAGTAGAAACCGGTAGAATTGTTATTCTGACAAAGTAAATTAACTCTATTTTTTGGTGGAGTAACAATCTCTCAAATTTTTGTTAATAGTTCTACTGGTGTCATCTACTTATTAGAAGAGAAGGTAGAATCCTTTTTAAGTTATAATGGTTTATTTCAAATAAGAAAAATAGCTTCCTACTTAGAGTAGGAATGGGATGGATGACACATCCTAGTATTCCTACTAGGGTTGCCATCCCCTTTTATGTTACATGAGGGGTTTGGGCCTCTCTCATATCGGGTCCAATTACAAGTACTTATTGGACTTTTCGACCCAGTAATTTGTAATTTGACCATTCCTAATTGTACCCTTGAAAAAAAGTTGACAAATTTTCCCCAATAAAAATTTGACCATTTTATCCTTATTAAAATTTTGAGAAAATATGTTTAATATTTCAGCATTCAACATGTTCACTATGATAAAATGATTTATTTTCATTTTCGAGCTTTAAAACCACTAAAAAACGTAAACTTATTCTTTCGATCATTTCTAAGTAATCCATTTATATTTGTAAATGTATCATTTCTCATTTTTATTTCCATTTTGAGAAAATCACATTCATTTCCATATGATTTCATTTCTCCATTTCGGAGAAAACCATAACTATTTTTGAATGTTTTCCATTTCTCCATTTCTATTCATTTTGTTCATTTTGATTCAAACACATAATTTATTTCTGGTTTTAACGAGCTAGTGGAGGGACTGATTGGGCATATATAATTAGGGCTCAAATAATTTATAATTAAGTTTCGACTTTTCACCTATTAATTATAAACTCATTTAGTCACGAAGTCTTTCCATTATAGTATCATGACTGAGCTTTCCCTAAAGACATACCATTATGAAAGTAACTACTTAGTGCTCGTCTAATGACTTTGTCATAAGTGTGTTACCCTTGTAGGATATCCTTAATCTCTTTGGGATAATATCTGCTCTCCCAATATTATCATATTTTATTTCATGGTAACCATTACATCTTCCTTAATGAAAAGTCAATTACTATTAAATAGTAATTAAGTCATTCATCACAAACGAATGACCTGTGACCATTTTTACTTTTCATCAACCATGTAATGCCAATTAGAGGATATCATTTACTCGCATCTTAGGCTATAAATTCCATTCTTGTGAATAATGTTACATACTGTAAAAGTCGTACACCTAATGCACCAACTTTCAATTCCTTATCAAACTCATGCTTTTACTTACATCAAAGTGTATGAGTCACACATACATAGTCCATCATTCACTCAGGATTTAGGTATGTCACACTATGAATGTCACAAGTGAATAAATCCATAAACGGATTCAAAATTTATTTTGTTTGGGTCCTGTCCAATGTACTGTCAGTCCACTCAGTCACATCTATGTCTCTATCTTTTGGGAGTCTCCGCTTCAATGCCTAAGACAAGATATCTTCCCAATTGGACTTGATAGACAACATATTAGTATTTTAATCAGTTTGCTCATTTCTGATTAGACTAAGGACATGTTTAGGTTCGTCTACTAATATAAGTTATTTTTTTGTATTATGATCCGACCACGTAGTACCTGTAACACCCCCTACCCGTGTCTGACGCTGGGATTGGATACGAGGCATTGCCAGACTTAAACATGCACACAAATGAAAACCGACCCTAAAATTTCATTTAATTCAAAACTATTCAGACACATGCATAACGTCCCTTATTTGGGTCTACGAAGCCCAAAACATACTTTGGAATGGTTTCGGGACTAAACCGAGAACTTACGAAAACTTGAAAAATTTCACGCAACAACAAGTCTTTCATTTTAAACATATTTCACTTTAACCAACATCCATGACTATCAACCTCAACACAAGATATTAGCACATACATGAGTTTAATAGCATTCAATATCATCTATTTTAATACCAACGTATCATTTACCTACCATCATGTACGTAATGTACATTCTTACATTAACTAGAACTAGATATGCCAAATCTTATTCTCGTTTAATACCATCTTACTGTGGTTACCAATTTGTCCATTAAACATTCATGTTCAAGGCATTATTACTTATTTACATTTAATTCATGATCCATAGGTATGCATTCAACTTACCTAATGTATCACCAATCATGCACAACAAACAAAGCTAACTACCTCATCACACCAGAAACAAAGAACATGACATGATTAATCAAGCTTACAAACCATAGTGAATATGGCCCACATCCCATGGCCATATACGATAACTCAACGTAGATCAATAGGTTAGGCCAAATCATAATAATAATACATGTCATAAAACTAGCTTCCTATACATGCCACTCACTTGATATTTCTAATATTTGAATTAATTCTCCCAAAAATGATAGCTTGATAGTGTGATTCTGCCTCTGACGATCTCCAACCCCGAGCTAACCTGCTAATACTAAAGAAATGGAGAGGAGGGGTAAGCTTTACGCTTAGTAAGTCCACATGAAATTAATAAGCAATTACTAACATGCTTTTCAAGATAAAACACTATAATTGTACAATTACGCATGTTCAGGTTAAGCTGTTTTATCGAGTTACAGTTACTAAATCATTTATATATGGATCTAAGAAACTCCAAATTAAGTTTTGTTAATTTTAATTGAAACTAGACTCATATACCTTTCTCCCATAAAATTTTTAGAATTTTTTACTTATCTAATTAGTATAATTTATTCATTAAAGTTTTCCCTATTTCAGTGTTCGACTACTCTGACCTCTGTTCACCACGAATCAATTTTCTCTCTGTACAGAATTCAAAGAGCTATGCCGTTTATTTCTATTAAAAATAGACTCAATAAGTAATCTATAAATGTAAATTATAACTCTTAATTATTTTTTCAGGATTTTTAGTGAATTTATCAAATAGGAACAGGGGATCTCGAAGTCATTCAGACTCTGTCTCACAACAATTTAAATATCTCATAACATAAAATTCAATTCATATACCGTTTCCTCTATGTGAAACTAGACTAATTGAGATTTAATCTCATATTTTATTCAGCCCCTAAATAAATTTCCACAATTTATGGTGAATTTCCAAATTTGTATCACTGCAGTAACCCAAAACTGCCAAGGCTAAATTTACTCAATCACAATTATTATTCACTAAATTCATACAATATCATTTCATCCATCATGGAAAGAACACATAATTATGCTTCATAGGCATAGATCCATAATCTCAATGTCATCAAGTATCAAGACTTATTCCTCATCATGTCATTTTCATAGTATTCACCAATACTATATACATCATATATCAAGGCATCACACATAAGTTTAGTGTACATACCTGTACAACTTGTAATTTAACTTAAGAACATACTCACCAATGGCTTGTCTCATTAGGACGATTATCGAATACTCCGTAAAATTACCTGTTGAACACTCGGAATATAATCGAATACACGGAAGCTCGTAGCTAGACAAACTCAATAGCCTACGGTTTATGTAGTAAAGTTACCATAATCTCACCCATAATGAACTCGGAACGCAACTCAACGAGCTCGAGTGTTCGCATCCATAATGAACTCGGAACACAACTCAACGAGTTCGGATGCTTGCATCCATAGGTGAACTCGAAATGCAACTCAACGAGTTTGGATATCAATTTCCTAGTGACATGTCACTTGTATTCTAACCTATTCCTAAGGTTCAAACGGGTTTTTTTCTCGATCATATGCCTTTGCCATCTTTCTCGTGATGTCAATATTGATACTCCGATGGCAACTCATATTTTTCAAGTATTCCACATAATTTGTATAATAATTCAACAATAATCATAGCATGCAACAATTCGTAAACAATAATCATCATACCATTATCAAGACATCAACAACATATAGTAATGTTGCATCATTTACATAATATCAAATTATTCACATATATGTATACTTACAATTCATGTAATATCATAACATTAACATTAAAATACACATTGCATTATTAAAATCATATGAACTTACCTCGTATGCGAAAATGGTCATTTTTACCATTTTGTCCATACTTGGTATTTTGCTGATTTTAGCCCGAATTTCGATTTTCCTTACTCTATCATTTCAAATATAGCCTAATTAGGACTCATATTATTCAAATAAACCCAAAATCATATTTTGGAAAAATTAAAATTTTGCCCCTAAACTTTCACATATTTATACTTTTTCCCCAAATCTCGTAAATTAAACTTCACCCTATTTTCTTATGTTTTATGACATGCTGATCATTTTTCCCTTCTATAGCAACATCCAATTCTCACTCTAACATGTATTTATGAACATTAGGTATTTTTACGGATTATGTCATTTTACTCGTTTTCATGTAAAATCGCTTAGCAAAAGTCTTTTATCTAACACCCAACCTTCATTTTCTATCATTAGACATCAAAATACATGCATATTATTCATGGGTAAATTTTTAGACATTAACCTTAGCTCAAATTAATAGTAGAAATAAGTATAACAAGTTACCGAAATTTCAAAAATGTAAAGAACTTTAAAAACGGGGCAAAAATGGACTTACAATCAAGTTTAGAAGTTTTAAAAACCCTAGCCATGTCTTCCATCTCCATATACGGTTATGGAATGAGAAAAATGAAGAAGATAACATCTTTTTCTTAATTATTTTAGCTTTATTTACCAATTTACTAAAATACCCTTAATGAAAAATAAATAAAAACATACCATGCCATGTCCATCTTTGTCCTTTAATTACAAAATGGGCTATTTACCATTTAAGTACCCTAAAAACCCATTACTCACAAGTACTTAGTACATTTTTAAACTAGAATACACATTTTGCAACTTTTACAATTTAGTCCTTTTGACTAAATTGAGTGCCCGAACGTCAAAATTTTTTAACGAGGTTTTCGCGAAATTATTTCATAAAATCGTAGACCATAAAAATATGATAAAAATAAAATTTTCTTCATTGAATTTGTGGCCCCAAAACCACTATTCCGACTAGGCCCAAAATCGGGATATTACAGTACCGCTTAGTATTAGTTCAAAAAAACATTAGACAACCAATGAGCTAATAGTAGCTTGTATTTTGCTTTACATGAAAAAACCACATGAGGAAATTATACAAAGGATATTAATGTAATTCATTAATAATTTTATTAACCAATCTGTTCAAAAAAATTACAAATATACAAACGTATATACTACGCTTAGGGAACCAAATTTGATGGGCATCGAAACCACAAAAAAAAATTCCTACTAAAATAACTTTATATAGTAGTAAAGAGTTGTAGTAGGGTCGAGTCCATAGGGATTGGATGTTGTAATCAACTTCCGTGTTCACTTATAAATAGAGTATTCGTTGTGTCAAGGGTCGTGGCAAGAGTCGTGCCCACGACTCCAAACGTACCTGTAACAAAAATAAACAAGTAAATTGGGAGAGTTTGAGAATGTTTAAGAAACTAAAATAATCTAATAAGCTAAAATAAACAATTGAATACTATTGAAAATAAATGTAAAGTGGAAATAAATTCAGATATAGATAAACAGATAAAATAAGCCTTAGCCTTAGACTCGATAAATTTCGTATCAAGAATTGATCCTTTAAAATTAATCTTCTCCTCCAATCAATAAGCTAGTTATAGCAGTTAAGAATGTCCTAACCACCAATTCTTTCTTTAGTAGCTGGTTCCGGTACGACCCGCAAACCAACCCTTACCGATTGTCTAGCTGAGATACACGTGCTCCCGATTTAAGATTCCGATAACCTTGCATTCTGAAGAACCCAACTCGAATTAATAGCCTCAACCGCGTGGGTCGTTTAAACCCGATCACTTCTTTCTCGATCTGTTCTCGGAAATCTGAATACAGCACGGCCAACTCGAATCTCCAACTGTAAGCAAACATGACTCTAACCCAACGTGCACTTTGACTTGAAATCGAATTTAACTTTAAAGGATGATTGGTCTATCCCGATACTTAGGAAAAAATAAAAATCGATGGGGCAGATTTTTAACACGAATTCGTATCTCACAATTCTCGACCGGAAAGAACAACGGCCTAAAGCTAAGAGGAAATTTAGTGAAGCATGAAATTATTCATGCTTGAAAGTTGTGGAAGATGATGAGATTTGTATAAAAGGTGATGGAAATTGGGAAGGAAAAGTACTTGGAAGGCCATTAGCCCAACTTTATAAAAGAAGCAAAAATTTGAAACAAAGCTACAAATGCTAACGTCAAAGTAAAAGAAAAAGAAAAGTAATTCTTTCCAAATTGGAGTAGGAATACAAAATGAAGGGATCATTTCCTAAGAACATAAAGCCCCTATTTATATACATGGGGTTTACTAAATTTAGCCTAAACTAATTTAATATAAAATAAAAAATAAAATAAAATAAAGTAAAATAAGATTTTCCTATTTTTAGTTTTTACAAAGTCAAAATATTTGATATGTCATTGGCTTCCTCCACCTTTTTTATTTGGCCCCATTTCAATGATTGTCTTTCAAATTGTCCCTTTTTAGCTTGTTTTTGACTAATTGTATCCCTGACAATATTAAATCATAAAAGCACTTAATTAGCAGGGTTCAGTTAAAAAATAAACCAATTTAAACACAAAAATATGCAAATTAACATGTTTATCAAATCCCCCCTACTTAGCTCATGCTTGTCCTCAAGCATATTGTTCCTTCAAACATTAGAATCCATTCTATAATTTATTAAAAATCAAGCCTCTTTTTTGCATCCTCAATCAATGCAAACATAGGCAAAAAAATAAATGAATGTTTAGAATATATAGTTTGATCAACAAGTGTCATAAGACTGAAATATGTAAACTAAACAATTTCATCAAATTGAGTTTGGATCTAATAATTTGCAAGGCATTGTTAACTACGCATTAGTGTAAAAAAAAAAAAGACATGTTCAAACCTTTTTACGCGAACTAGGATGACAACCCAAGCACCCTATCCCGGTTACTCAGTGCAAATATTCCTTATTATTATTATTTTATTTAACTTTTGAAGGCTCATAGCAGAATGTTTGTAAGTTATCGACTTGTCACTCGAACCTTTTTACATGAGATAAGATGACAACCCAAGCACCTTACCCCGGTTACTAAATTCGGTCACGTTTTCGAAACTTCACTCATAACTTGAGCCTTAAAATTTTTTATTTTATTAATTTATTTATGCACAAGAAAATATTTTTCCAAACAATCAATTTATACGAAAAATCTAGCTACATATATCAACCTTAAAACACAAATGTTGACTAATCTATACACTTGAACATTTAAAATAAAAAAACTTGCCCAATTGTCCAAATTGACTAAGTATGAGAGTAAAGACTCAATGTCAAATAAACTATCAAATGAATTCAATGTAAGATTGAACACATGCAAAAGAGAGACATGCAGCAAAAATCATGCATATTTACTTACCAACATAACCCCCTACTTAATCTATGCCTGTCCTCAAGCATGTGTTATATGCAATAAAGTTTAGTAACTCAAACAACAAGCAAAGAGAAAGGTTAAGAATACTCCCCATGTGTTTCAATCGATGTTGTCAGCGTTGGGAAATAATTGTTAACATTTAGCACGGTGTGCTCACGTCACCATCATTATTCGACTTCTGGAAACCTCCATTACATTCCTGAAAATAGAAAATTCACTAGATTAAATAAAAATTTATTCATTTAAAACCTAAATCTTAATAAAACTCAAAATTAAATAAATGAAAATAAATTTGGGTTGCTTCTCAAAAAGCACTTTTTTTAATGTCGTTAGCTCAACGACCATAAATGTTATCCGTTTGGCTCATTGTAACTTAATTTTTCCATCTCGTGCACTTGGATGTTCTTGTAGAAAAGTTTTGACCTTTGCTCATTATCTTTGAAGTCCTTCTTGGATTCCCTTATCATTAGTGGATTGAGGTGTCATTGAGCTTCTCCATTCAAGTTTGCATTATTCTCTATCAGAATTCTTGTACGTTCTGGAAACGGTTTCAACTCTAATTTCGAGGCCTTCATGACAGCTTCACGTATTGTTTTTTGGATCATTGATAATTCCTCTTGCTTAACATCGAGATCTACATTCCTGTAAGGCACAATTTGTAACTTATCATTGGGATGTCCTATATCCTCATAAACATTAAACTTAACCATTTCACCGTCAAATTCAATGGTGAGTGTTCCACTCCAAACATCAATTTTTGCTTGCGCAGTACTCAAGAATGGTCTCCCAAGAAGCATCTCAGACGAATTAGCTAAGTTGTCATCCTCCATATCGATAATGTAAAAGTCTGCAGGAAATATTAGCTCTTTTACCTTAACAAGAACGTCCTCCAGCACACCTTCCGGATGCGCTACAGATATATCTGCAAGCTGAATAATTACACCTGTTTCTTTCAAAAGACCCACATTAAGTAGTTTATAAATTGACAAGGGCATAACATTAATTGATGCGCCTAAGTCACACATGGCTTTTTTAATACCAACACTACCTATTTTGCAAGATATAGAAAACATACCTTGGTCTTTACATTTAGGTGGTATTTTCCTTTGTAAAATGGCGGAAACATTTTCTCTAACACTCACATTTTCATTGCCCAGGAGCTTCCTCTTACTTGTGCATAATTCTTTTAAGAATTTTGCATATCGTGGAATTTGTTTAATCTCATCAAGAAGAGGTATGTTGATTTATACCTTTCGAAAAGTGTCAAGGATCTCATTTTCTTCTCGCTCCTTCTTGTATTGGACAAGTCTTCTAGGAAACGGAGGTGGTACTGCAAATGATTTTTGTGGTGCTGACTCTACTGGAGCCTTTATGTCAAGTTTCTTCTCATCTCGACCAGCGTTGTGGGCACTACTCATGCTAAGTATGGGCTCCAAAACATTCCCACTCCTTAACATCATAGCACTTATATTGTGTCTTGGATTAGGCTTAGTTTGGGACAGCAGCTTACCTTGGGACTCCAAACGGCTAACCGTAAGCGCAAGCTTGCTCACTTGCTTATCTAACTCCTGCAAATGCATTTTAATTTTTAGCTAAAACTTTTCTGTACTATTGACTAGCCTTTCCACTATGGCTTCCAAAGATGACTTTGAGGGTGGTAATTGTTAATTCGGAGGCAGCCTTTGTTGGTAAGGTTGATTAAACTGAGGATTCGACCCATAACTTAAATTTGAGTGATCTTTCCACCCCACATTATACGAGTTTGAGTAGGGGTCATACCGCCTTTGGGACGATCCTGGAAATTTCTCGACAACATTCGTTTGTTCTATTGAATCCTCATGTAAAATTGGACTAGAGTCCGTCGGGTGGTCTGGCTTAGCGCAAATTCTGCACAACCATGCTGCCCTCGTTTTATCTGTAAGTAAAGTTTGAACAATGTTAGTCAGCTTATCAATTTTATCTTTTAGAGGTAGAGAACTTAACCCATGAACCCGTCTTGTGGATTCTGCGGTCGGTCGGAATTGTTGAGAGTTAGCAGCCATGGTCGAACTCAACTCTCTCGCTCTTTGGGGCGCCATATTAACAAATGCCCCCTACTTGCAGCATCTATCATTTTCATTTCCATTGGGAGTAATCCTTCATAAAAATATTGCAAGACTGACTGTTCAATCAGTCCATGTTGTGAGCAACTTGCACACAACTTTTTGTATCGCTCCCAGTAATCGTAGAGCGATTCAGTATCTTTTTGACAGATTCCCACAATGTCCCTCCTTAATTCAGCTGCTCGGGCTACAAGGAAGAACCTATCAAGAAACAAATGAGATATGTCAGACCATGTGTTGACAGATCCCGGAGGTAAATAAAATAGCCACTCTCTAGCAGAGTCGGCTAATGAAAAAGGGAAAGCATGAAGTTTGATTTGGTCTTCCGTTACTCCTTGAGGCTTCATGCTTATGCACACTATATGAAATTTTTTAAGGTGGGTGTGCGGGTTTTCATTCTGTAATCCACGGAAAGTGGGTAGTAGATGAATCAAACCAGAATTTAACTCGAACGGCGTTCCTCCTGCCGGATAGGTTATACATAAAGGTTGTTGTTCATCTGGTTCCGTAGCGAGTTGGCATATTGTCTATTCAGCCATCTCAGTTGGTTTGTCAAACGAGAAAATTTCTTCAGTATACGATATAGTTTCGAATCTGGGATTTGACCGTTTATTGCGTCGAATGGCTTCTTTCCGCAGTTGTCAGGCCAATTTTTTAATTTCTGGTTCAAATTCTAAAGTTCCCGGTTCTAATCTGGTCATAAAGAAAACAAACAGAAATTAGAAGAATATCTCCAATCCCCAGTAACAGCGCCAAAATTTGATGGGCGTCGAAACCACCAAAAATAATTCCTACTAAAATAACTCTAAATAGTAGTAAAGAGTGGTAGTAGGGTCGAGTCCATAGGGATTGGATGTCATAATCAACTTTCATGTTCACTTATGAATAGAGTATTCGTCGTGTTAAAGGTCGTGGCAAGAGTCGCGCCCACGACTCCAAACGTAAAATAAACAAGTAAATTGGGGGAGTTTGATAATGTTTAAGAAAGTGAAATAATCTAATCAGCTAAAATAAATAATTGAATACTATTGAAAATAAATGTAAATTGGAAATAAATTCAGATTTGTGTAAATAGATAAAATAAGCTTTAGCCTTAGACTCAGTAAATTTCGTATCAAGAATTGATCTTTGAAAATTAATCTTCTTCTCCAATTGATAAGCTGGTTATAGCAGTTAAGAATGTCCTAACCACCAATTCTTCCTCTAGTAGCTGATTCTGGTACGACCTACAAACCAACCCTTACCGATTATCTAACTGAGATACACGTGTTCCTGATTCAAGATTCTAGAAGCCTTGCATTCTGAAGAACCCAACTCGAATTAACGGCCTCAATCTCGTGGGTCATTTAAACCATATCACTTCTTCTTCGATTTGTTTTCGAAAATTCAAATACAACACGACCGACTCGAATATCCAACTGTAAGCAAACACGACTCTAACCCAATGTGCACTTTGACTTGAAATCGAATTTAACTTTAAAGGGTGATTGGTCTATCCCGATACTTAGAAAAAAATGAATACCAATGGGACAAATTTTTAACACGAATTCGTATCTCACGATTTTCGACCGAAAAGAACACCGGCCTAAAGCTAAGAGGAAATTTACATGAAATTATTCATGCTTGAAAGTTGTGGAAGATGATGAGATTTGTATGAAAGGTGATGGAAGTTGGGAAGGAAAAGTACTTGGAAGGAAATTATCCCAATTTTATAAAAGAAGCAAAAATTTGAAACAATGCTACAGAATGCTAACGTCAAAATGAAAGAAAAAGAAAAGTAATTCTATTCCAAATTGGAGTAGGAATACAAAATGAAGGGATCATTTCCTAATAACATAAAGCCCCTATTTATATACATGGGGTTTACTAAATTTAGCCTAAACTAATTTAATATAAAATCAAAAATAAAAAAATAAAAAATAAAATAAAATAATATTTTCCTATTTTTGGCTTTTACAAAGTCAAAATATTTGATGTGTCATTAGCTTCCTTCACCTTTTTTGATTTGGCCCAATTTCAATGATTGTCTTTCAAATTGGCCCTTTTTAGCTTGTTTTTGACAAATTGCATCCCTGACAATATTAAATCAGAAAAGCACTTAATTAGCAGGGTTCAGTTAAAAAATAAACCAATTTAAACACAAAAAATACAAATTAACATGTTTATCAAAATCTTACATAAAAAATGAGAAGTATAAGTAACATTTAATCTAATGTTGCAACATTTAATGAAATAACACCTGGACAACAACATATATGTAACAAGGAGAAAAGAAAGTTTGCATTCCATTATTGTGGGAAAGGACACATCAGACCTCACTGTTTTACGATGATGCAAGATTGGAAGAAGTTTAGCTCGGTTGCTAAACATGTTTAATCAACAAATAGAACAAGGAGACCATAATATAGGCAGATTTGGGTGCTAAAACTCCCAATTGAATTGCTTGAAGTGATTAGATAAGCATGAAAGTCTTATTATCACTTGGTGATTAAAATGCTATTTTTAGAGATAAATATCATATTTATTCAAGAGAGTTTAGGAGCGGTTGGAAAATTGATTTACAAAGACTTTTATGAGATAAATACTTAGGATGGTTAAGGAGATAATTTTAGCTTTTAAATAGGAGTTCAAAGCCTATCAAAACATTGTTGATTGACCACTTGAAGAGTCTTATAAATAAGTTGTTTGCACCACACATCAATATCAGCTTTGGAGTGTCTTTTTCGACAGCTATGTTGTGTTTTCTTGTGTTTATTTTGTGACACTCTTTTAGGTTATCTTTGGAGAGTTTATTAATTGTATTATGAGGTAGTTGGGTGAGTGATTTGTGACAATTGGGGTCGGTATTGGGGTTGCAGTTACTTCTTTGTGTAAAGGTAGATTGGACTTAAACAGATAGGTGATCTAGACGATTGTTGACTAAAATCATTCACTGGTCAAGGCTCTACAGACGTAAGACTGTTGTGTTTGAACTGTGTTAACAATGATCAGTTGTGTCAATTCTTTTCTGCTCTTATTTTTTACACTGTTTGTTTTCACTCTAACTATTGTTACAACAAAACATTAAGTAAAGTTGATTTATCATATCTCAAATCTAATTAATTTTTTAGATTTAAATTTATTATAAAAGTAATAATTATGAGAACCAATATTTTCAAAATAAAACATAATAAATTATTATAAATTTAAATTAATTAAGCTATAATAATTTAAAAATAATAAGTTATCTAATTTAAATTTTGTAGAATCAAAAAACATCATTAAGATTTTTAAAATTTAAAACACATGCAAAAAATAAAAGAAATTTTAGTCAAAATCTTTTTAGGATTCTCAAATAAATCAAAATCAAATAAAAAAAAGTATTTGAGATTTTGAGATATATTATATACTTTGAGATCTTGCATTGTATTTTAATGATTTCTTTTCACTCATTAATTTTATTTGTTATTAAAGAGATAATATATATCATTAAGCATTTGTTGTATTTACAATTTGCTATTAAAATAGAGTAAAATTACATATTTTATCGGAATAAAAAATTATAATCACAATTTTTTTTTGGGATATCCCATTTATAAAAAAAAATGCAAAATAATCTAGTTTTGATGATGAGGCATGCCATGTCCTTACAATTTTATTTTATTTAAAAGGATTTAGGTAAAAGCGTGTATAAATTATAATTGTTGATGTTTGTTGTTCAAATGGTTGAGTGTCTTTACAACAACATGAATGGATGGGATTCGGATTGTCAATGGAGCAATTTTTCTTTCCATTTATGATATGTGCCACCCACTTCTGTTTTCTTTTCTTTTTGTTTTCAATGATAAAAAGGTTAAATTTTAGTTTTAATATTTTTACTATATTCATATTTGGGTTTTAATCTTCAAATTGATTTCACTTAATGTAGTTCTGTTCTTCAAAGATAAATGGTTAAATTAATTCAAATCCCTTTACTATAATCATATGTGGGATTTACCTCTTATATATTAATTTTATTTAATTTGATCCTTCCTTTTGTTGACATATGTGCAATTTTCTTTCAAGAAAATGTTAAATTTAGTTTTAGTCTCTCTATTATGCATGAACTTAAGATTTAGTCTTTATGTATCGTCCCCATTTATAGTGGTGTCGAAAAAGATGGTTTCGGGATCTCGTTTTCGTAAATCGAGTCCGTAAATGTTTAATAAGAATATTTATGGAGTTAAATTAGGAATGAATTGGAATTTGGACAGCCAATTTAGTCAAAATTGTGGTTAATTTGGGCCTAGGGACTAAATTGTAAAGGCCAATGGCTATAGATTTTTAATTAGGAAATGGCTTGGGGACTTAAATTGAACTTTGCTAAAGGTTCAAAACAAAAATTATACCATGTTAAATTATATAATAGTTGACGGTATGGTTATATGATCATTAGATTAATTAAAATAAGGTTTGTTTAATCAAAATAAGGTTTATTAAGTTACTTAATAATTTAATCCTAGTATATATATGAAAATTCTATGGAAAGAAAGAGAAGTTAATCTTCTCCAACCGATTATAAGAGAGAAAGAATTGCTTGACGCTATAGCTAGGGTTTTCAAGCTTTTGGGAATTGAAGCTAGCATCTAGACGACCATTTTCGACTCAACAAAGATTGTATAGTATCCTTTCGATTGTAAATGGCATGTATCTAGGATTTAAGTCGGTTTCGTATAAAAAATGATCAAACTTGGAACCTATTTGCTTAATGTCATTTTGAAGTATCGTTTTGGCATGTTTTGTATCATAAGCTGTTGAAAATGTGTTGTTTTGTTGTGATTGAGATTATACATGTTAATACAGTTCTTTAAATTTGTTACAAACTGGTCTTTTTTGGAAATAGTGAGTTACATCTCGATGAGGAACCATTAACATTGAGACGAGAAACAAAACAAAGTATATGTGGCAACATTGTTGCTTCAAGGTTACGACAGTTACCAAATAGAGAGTTACACTGTGATGAGGAACCTCCGATGTTGCGACGTCAACCCAAAATTTTAGAATTATTACAATTTGGTATTATTTTGACCTCGGGTTAACAAAAGAGCTTTCATAAGCTTGTGTAAGACCTGTAAATGATTATTTATGGTTTTATTCTCTTATTTTAGTTATAATTGAATAAATGAATGTATTTGATTGTAGGTTTTTCAGTAACAAATGTGGCACCTTATAATTCAAACCTGACAGTTAGGTTGGGTATAAGGGTGTTACACTCTATACTATAATTTCTAACATAATGTGGTCCTTATATTTTTATAATGTTATTAGGTAGTCCGAAAATTAATATTGTTAACTTCAATTAAAATTTTACGTGATTATATATAATTTGAATGCTCTAAAGGTCTTAGATACAAACACATCTTTTAGGATTGCATTGCTTTTTTTGACATTATAAGACAATGGTCAAATTTCAACTTTGGCCTCTATATTATGTTAAAACTTGAATTAAATACATATACTTTAGTTTTGACATAATTTAGTCCTTTCTAAGTCATTTTTCAAAGAACACTATTTTAAACAAAATATTTATTTCATCATGAGGAGTTCAAATGGACTTTAAAAGAAGAAGAAAAAAGTTGCATAAGCATTTTCAACGTAATATACGGAGAGGCTAAATTTTTGAAAGTAAAAGTGAGGGAACTAAATTTCAAATGTGCGAAATATATATAGACTTAGAGCATATTTTAACATTCAAATTTTTACTCTATAATTTAATACAAATAAATATTTAACTGAATACAAAGCATGAATAACTATATTAATTTAATTTAAATGAAAGTTTTGTGTTGGATCCCATGTAGAGCTCTTTTTTGTGATTTACATTTTCTTTTATTTGTATCTTTCTAAGAATTAAATATTGCATTATCTTTGGTTGAATTGGTTATGGTTTTATCTCAATTGGTTATGTTTATATTTATTTTAAATATTTATTATTAGATGTATTTACTTATATTGTTTCTTTCCACTTATAATATTTAAACATATTTGTTTTATTTTAATTATATATATATGTAGTATTATTATTAGCGTTTTAAATCATATATTTTATTATTAATTTATTGTAAATTTTACATGCATATGTGTTTAATAAATGTAATTTTTATATATATATGTATGATAGATTACTAGTATTGATAATGCCATTAATTAAGTTGATTCACAAGTCAATTCGATACCAACTCAAAAAAAAAATAGTGTGCATTTAATATTCTTAATTTGATATATTTTCCTATTTAAATTTCCTTTTAGCTTGCCGATAGAGTCTTAACTTGATTGGCATTGACATTGTTGTTAGTATAGGAGGATGTAGGTTTGAGTGCGCTTAAGCACATTATCCTACTATTTAAGGGTTGGGAGGGACTATGAGTAGTTATAGGCATTTTATCTAAAAAAACAAATATAATAAGAACCTATAATGAGATTAATGTTCAATTTTTTTTTCCTTTTAGCTCTTACTTACAATTTAAACTATATTTTAATTTTGTAAGTATTGCATATGTGTTATTATTAATAGTTTTAAACTTCACATTTCATTATTTATTGCATATTATTTTTGAATATACCTATATTTAAAATACGTGATTATTGACATGCAAACGCCTATAATAAAATTTGTAGTATTTATATAAGACCTTGTTTACTTAAAAATCTTATTTTAATCAAGAATTTATTATTAATATACTATTTTTATACAAATATTTAAATAAAACAACTAAAAATTCAATATCGAACAAAAGACTAAAAAATATTTAACCATAAACTCTTTACTATTTCACCTATAATTCAATTTTAATTTTTTATAATATAACTTTAATATCATATCTTTTCCATGGTTGGAATGAAAAAATCTAATTTAATTCAAACATTTTATTTTTATGATTACTTAAAATTGAAGTAAAACTGAATGAAGGGTATTTGTTTACATTAAAAAGCAATTTTAAGTGACTTTAGTAATAATAAAACTAATATTCATATTAAATTATAAAATATAATTAAATTTATAATATTTATATTAAAATTTCAAACATTACTTATAACGATATCTTTGTTAAAAAGATTTAAATATGACAAATCTAATATTTCAGTTTTGATGTCATAGTAAGAATTAAGTTAAGAGGCACATTGAGCCTAAAAGATTAATGTAATGTATATCCATGATTTTTCTTTGTGCGTGATATATTTCAGTGTTTGAACCCTTTTACTTTTTTTATTATTATTTATTTGTTGAGTTTTTAAGAGTTCAAGAAAAGTAAATTACTTAAATAATACCATCTATATTTAGTGAAGCTAAAAATAGCTTAACCAATTGAAGCTCCAGATTCATTTAGCTATTTTTAAACTAAGTCAAATCTAGTTACCTTTATTATTTTTAGTCGGTAAAAGTTGTATATATCCTGTAACTCACTTTCATTTTAAATACACTCGAAAACCCCTATTATTCTTCCCTCCCTCGTCCTACCCACATTTTTTAGATTGCTGAGCATTTTCCCATTCTTGGGAATACATTATACGGTGAAGCATATTTCACCATATTTAAGGAGAATATCCAACATGCTTCAACTTATTTAACCATCAACTTAGTGCAATATTTGTTAATAAATGAAAATTATTATAATACAAAAATTAATTAAAATAATAAAATAATTTATCGTTATGTTTCTTAGTGACGTTAATTAAAATAATATTATTTAAAAAATTGAACTTATAAAAATGCTCACTATGGAATACAAATATTGTTTCTATTCTTTTAATAAAAAGAATTGGATTTTCAAATGGAAAGATTTCCTTTCTCTTAAATGAAATTAGTAATATAATCTTACAAATAACTTTTTTAATCTTTAATTTTATTTTTCCCAAAATTAGTTCAACTCATTATAGTAATAAGTAGAGGTATAAATTACTATATTATATTTTAATATATTATTAGTAATATTTAAATTTTTAATATAATTATTATATTTTATATTTAATATAAATTTTATAATTTATAATTATTAGTTATATGTATACATTTTTAATTTGTGTGTAATATTAATTTTAATACTTTTATACTGGTGACAATTTTGTTTTTAATCAAAACACATATTCCTAATTAATTTTGACTTTCTTATTTTGAAACATATCAAATCAAAAATTTAATCAACAACTTAATATGATATTTAATTCCTAAAAACAAAGTAAAAGCTAAAAACAAAAATACAATTTAAATATCTGACAACTTTAGCAGTGTAGTGGATAAAAAGTGACGTTGGCGTCGCCTACAAAGTTAAAGTCATATCCCCTCCTCCATTGATAAAAAATAAAATAAAAAATAATTTAAATCAACAAAAGAATTACCTAAATACATGCAAGGACGATGAAGTAGTAAATATAATACCCTTTATCTGATTTGATTGCCGAGTCCGAGCTACAATATGTTACATTCGTTACTGGAGCAACAAATAGTCAAATTCACAGTAAAATAATTATTCATACATACAATTTAATGTCAACCATATTCATTTCAGTATGTGACGTTGCCAAATATTTTTTCACGTCACAACCTCCATCCACTTGACATCGTGACATCACATACCATCAGCCGACATTGTGACGATGATGGATGCTTGTTGAGACGTGAACTCTTTTTTTGATAAAAATAAACCATTTAATACTTATTTTATAGTTTCCAACAACAACCATTAACCAATCACCATTTCTACTTGATTTAAAGCTTCGCAAACCATGCTACACTAGCTCAAATGCACAATCCAACATCTTAACAAGCATTTAACTCTTATTCATCAACTAAACTCAAACAAATCAAATGAAACTATGATATAACATTTAACCATTCAATTACTAACCCTTATACCATATCACAACGATTTATACCATTTTACTTCAATTGTATGCACCTAGGCACATTATGCACATCTGTGACTTATAAACCTTAAGTATAAATATAATCAATCAAGAACAAGTCTCATTTCTTAATCATGACAATTAAGCATACCATTTTCAACTAGGCACTAAATTAGCTCTTTTACTTGTTTTATCCTACCAACACAAAAATACAAAGTTCAAATATGTAACGCCCCAAAATTTAAATGTTTGGCTGTTGCTTTCTATTGTAGTTAACCTTCTATATCTGTGGCTATGTGCTTTGTATATTTGTTTGAAGTCAGGGGTTCAAGTTGTGCCTTTATAAAGTTTTTCTATTTTATTCTAAACTAACCCAACTCTTGAACTATTAACTTAAGTTTAATTTTGCGCAATCCTATGTCAATGATGAGCCTAGTGGTTCAGTGGTTAAGCTTTTGTATACTTACTGGTCCTATGTTTGAGTCTCTGTGTATGCGTTAAGGAAAAATTTTGCTGCTTGGTGAAGTTTGTTAGTTTTAATTTAATTTTAAAATTAGTTTCACATTCGTTTCTCTTTTTCTTCATCTTTCTTTTCCTTTCTTTTTTTTTTCTTTTCTTTCTTTCACTCTGTTATTCTTTTTCTTTTTGCTTGTTTTCGTAACTATTATCGAGCCTAATTGAGAATTCTAGTTTGTCGTTGCATCGATCGAGAGATAAATTCGTAAGTTCTGTCGTTGAAATTTTGTTAACTCTCGCTGTTATTTGTTTCTGTCAAACGTGGATTTCCTCATTATTTCACTCGAATTCCTTGTCTATGTGTTCGATTATTGTTCGCTAGGAGAAGGTCTCGTGGATAACGTTTCTCCCAATGTCCGCAACACATGATTTGGTTGTCCTATGCGAAGCTATTGTTTATTGTTCATTTGGAAGTTTGTGTAGAAATTTTTGCTCAGTTTTGATTTTGTAACCTCTCAAACCCGACCTAGACATTATGGCTAGATTAAGAAGGCTACATTAGCAACCAAAATGGCTAAGCTAACTTACATTACTTTTGAAAACTTTAAATAAACTCATTTTAGAGAAAATCGTAGTTGTACTTTGAGTTAGCTTAAAAGCATTCATTCATTAGTTCGTGTATGCTTAGGATTCATTTTATTGTTGATAGTGTTGTTTTAGAAAAACCGTTTGCTTGTCGCTCTTATTGAAAAAAACTTCGATGTTAAACTAATGCAACGAAAAAACCATTTTTCAAGTCATTTTGGAAACTTAGTTACCTTATTGATTTGTTTTTCAAAAACGATTCCTTTGCAATGCAGTGAAAGCTAGGGAACAATATCAAATTTTACTTAAGCCCAATATCATGCATTTTTTGGTTATTATGCTTGAGTAATCCATGCATGCAAAAATCCTCAAAAGAAAAGTTACCAAGCCATAGGCCAGAAATAATTAAAAATTATAAGTCAAAACCAATAAAGACTTAATAATACTTATTAAGAATAGTCCAAGGTCCAAGGTGATTCTTCGAATGCTGAGTCCGATCTTAATTTCGAGGTTTATCTGAAAAGTTAAACACTATTGGGTGTGAGCTTATGAAAAGCTTAGTGTGAGTCGAATAATTATTTAAACAAACATAAATATCGAATATAGTGAAACATATTAGTTTTAATAGAAGAAAACAAAACCATCATTGGAATTTTATATCATTACATAGCCATTATCAAATTGATGTCAAATGGTGTATGAGCATAGGTCATCATTCATTCAAGTGACAATCATTAATTTCGATACCATTCATGACCAGTTCTTATTCCATGTACTTATTCTTATTTCGTTTATCTATCTTCATAATTATTTCATACAACTATTTTGTACATACATTTCCATATGACCAGTTCTTGTAAACATTTCACACAACCACTTCATATAACCATTCGTCATCTGATACATATTACCTGAATATCAATTTTTCAATAGATGTCATCGCGTCTCCCATCCACCGTCTTATTTATCTTTGACATGATGCCATAATGTCTTTCAACTATGGTCTTACTCATTTTTGTTAGGTTGCCATGGTATCTTTCAACCATGGTCTTGTTCATTTCATGTTACATTGCCATGGTATCTTTCAACCATGGTCTTATTCATTCCCGTCATGTTGCCATGGTATCTTTCAACCATGGTCTTACACATTTCATATCCTGTTGCCATGGTATCTTTCAACCATGGTCTTACACATTTCATATCATGTTGCCATGGTATCTTTCAACCATGGTCTTACACATTTTATATCCTGTTGCCATGGTATCTTTCAACCATGGTCTTACACATTTCATATCATGTTGCCATGGTGTCTTTCAACCATGGTCTTACACATTTTATATCCTGTTGCCATGGTGTCTTTCAACCATGGTCTTACACAATTTATATCATGTTGCCATGGTGTCTTTCAACCAAAGTCTTACACATTTCATATCATGTTGCCATGGTGTCTTTCAACCATGGTCTTACACATTTCATATCATGTTGCCATGGTGTCTTTTAACCATGGTCTTACACATTTCATATCATGTTGCCATGGTGTCTTTCAACCATGGACTTACACATTTCATATCATGTTGCCATGGTATCTTTCAACCATGGTCTTACACATTTCATTTCAGAAAGCACACTCTCGTGAACCTCATCCTTACAGCGGGATTACCAGTCTAGGCTAAATCCCCTGTAATATAAACTCATAGAGTATTGTCGGGATTACCAGTCCAAGCTAAATCCCCTGCAATGACAATTACTCTAATGAGCTTGGATTTGAATTACCTATCCAGGCTAAATTCAGACCCTAATTTGGATTACCCATCCGTGCTAAATCCATTTTACACGTATTCTTCGGGAGGGCTATATCAGAATAGGATCACCCGTCCAGGCTAGATCCTTTTTACCGTCAATTCCTTTTCTAATGATCCATCGAATTCCATTCCATTCAACCGGGATTTATTTTCAATTTATATCGAGTATTATCAATATTTCATCAATTATCATGAATTGAACATTCAAATCATATTTTCATCACATAACCACATATTTCAAGTATTTAAAATACAATTCAAGTTACACAAACTTACCTCATTGCTTGTTTGTGTTTATAATTTCATTAATCCGATATCTTTTCTTTTCCATAATCAAGTCTCGTATTTGAGTCGTCCGGATCTTTATAAATAAATTTGATCATCATTTTCATTCATTTCATATTCTAATGCATTTAATTAATGCTCTAGGCAAAATTACCATTTTGCCCCTAAACTTTTAATTAATGACGATTTCATCCTTAGGGTCAGGAAAATGAAATTCTTGCAATTTAATCCTTATTTCCAGCTATTATTCTCATAAATATTGATAACAGTCCATGAATTCTATAAAATATCAGAATTTTCCATAATTTCAACTTTTTTCAATTTAATCCCTAAAACATGTTTTCCCCCAATCTTGAACTAAATTAATAATTTCATTCAATTTTATAATTTAAATAATAAAATAATCCATTTCATGCAATTTGGTCATTTTTGACATTTTTACAAAATTGCCCATAAAGTTTTACTCTTATTCAATTTAGTCCTTGAGCCTAAAATATGCAAATTAGCCATGCTAGATGAATATTCATACATATTTTTCCTCCTCCTCCTCTCCATTCCACATCCTTAATGTATATACACACTTGTAAGTAACATTATCTATAATTTTTATTATTTACTTTTATGAATATTCAAGCTGTCTATCTGCATCATAATCACTAAATTATTTATATCTGGAGATATAGAACTCCAAATTAAGATCCGATAATTTTCCCTGAAATTAGACTCATATATCTTATTTCCATAAAATTTTCAAAATTTTTGGTTTATCCAATAAGTACAGTTGTGACCCTTATTCTGCTGTCTGACAGTTGTGACCCTTCTTCACTAAAAATTAATTATCTCCTCATACAGAATTCAAATGATGTTACCGTTTGTTTCTCTTGAAAATATACTCATTCAGGATTATAAATATATAAATTTAAGCCCATAATTATTTTTATCCAATTTTTTATGATTTTACAAAGTCAGAATAGGATAACCCGAAATCATTCTGACCTTGTCTCACAAAATTCATCATATCTCATGATTTACAATTCCATTGCTTACATAATTTATTCTATAAGAAACTAGACTTAATAAGATTTAATTTAATATTTTATTCATCCTATAATTAGTTTTCTAAAATTTTTGATGATTTTTCAAAGTTAGACTATTGATGCTGTCCAAAACTGTTTTAGTGCAAGATATTAATTACCATGTTATAACACCCTTATTTTCTTTTTCTACACCATTCTCATCACTTTGTCTTATTTTCTCTTCACTAACATATCAAGAATATAGGACCTTATGTAAGAAAACTCTACTATTACATTATTTTCATGCTTTGTCAATAATAACAAACTTAAAAACATATTGAAATCTTGATGTACTTACCTTATTCTATTGATACTAATCTTTAACTTGATTTTCTCTCTCCTCCAGCTTCTATTTCTTGAATCCGACTTGATATTCTAACTCCTCATGGTCTCCTTAACATTTTTCTCTCTTAGTAGCTATGGAAATTCTTTTGATTTCTAGGTGAAAATGGTGAATTTTTGGTGAAAGGACCAAATTGTAAAGAAAGAAAACTTCTTTTCTTCTTCCTCTCTCTCACTTTGGTTTGCATGGGAAAGAAAAGATGATGATTCTTCATCTTTCTTTCTTTATATATACTAAATAAAATAATAATAAAATAATAAAATATCATTTAAAAATTAATTTAAAGTATTAATAAACTAATATTTATTTATTTAATTTATCTAAAATATCTTCAACATCATCATTGTCTCTAGATTTCTCTCTCTTCCAATTGACCACTTTGCCCTTAGTGATCTTTTAAAATTCCATTCTTGAGTCATCACTTAATTTGGTAAAATTACAATTTAGTCCCTCATAATTCTTCACCTATTCAATTTGGTCCTAATTCATCAATTTTCCTTGGTTTCTAGATCATTCCACCCTTAAAATATTTTCACTATTAGTCCTTCAACTTTTCATATTTACATTTTAATCCCTTAAATTTTGAATATTTACTCTTGGGCCACAAAACTTTTCTCACTTTTACAATTTAGTCCTTTCTTAAATCAGTATATCATAATATACTTCCCAGTGGCATAACTCAATTTTTCCTCTTCTTGTCACTTTATTTCCTTATTTTACTATATTAAGGATAATATCTTACTGTAGAAATTTTCAGGGTGTTGCAATTCAATACAATAAAATACAAATACGTAACATAAATCAATAACATGTTGTGCACATAATGCAATGCAAAAAGGTTCCTACCCATACCATCCGCTACACACTATGAGTTCCCCAGAACCCATCATTCGAACTCTAAAATATTATGGGCTTAAGCCCATTGTGGTTAAAACCACTGACAACAATATGTAGAAAATTCTACCTGTAAAAGTGCAGACAAGCTGCCAGTAAAAATGTGATAAATCGCCATTCCCCTCGGTACTCCAGGTGCAGTGCACTGACTACAAATAATGTAGACTATAATATGCCGTCGGTACTCCACGGAACTCCTCCGTCAACCAGAAAATCCCAACCCAATGCATATGCAATATGTCATACAATCTCATATATAATCATATACCAATACTTTTCACATTCATTTGACATGCTTATCATGTCCTCAATAATCACATACTTTTACTAAATGGAAACAGTGTTCCAATCTTTCAAATCACCATTGTGCTGGTATCAATTAATATAATTCAATTTCACATACTTTACGGATTTTCATTGTGCATAAATAACACCTTTTTCAATACACAATATAACAAATATCTCATGTGTTTAAATCATACATAAGCTCAATATCTCAACACATCATATCATTCAGTCAAACATTCTCATATCTCATAACTCAAATATGCAATTAAAAACATAATCAAACATTCATACTATCAAATAAGCAATTTTGCCAACATGTTAATCTTTTAAGGCTCGAAACATACTTGGTTTGACCCTCACAAAATCAATAATTTGGCTATTAAGCCAATCAAATCAGCAAGCTAATTTATCAAATATAACATGATATTTAATATTTTCAAACAATTTTATGAGTTTAGGACCCATACCTTATTTTTTGCTTCATCGTAGTACACTAGCGAATCTTCCAATTTTCCTTAATAATTCTTTAAATGAACCAAAAACAAAATTCAATGTAAATTCAATAAATTTACCATTAAACCAGCCCCTAAACACCCATTTATGAGTTGAAACCAATCCTTGAAATTATAACTATTTTATGAATCAGAACTAGTTAGCTTCCTTACAATGTATTGATGCGAACCGTACGTACAATCGTTTTTTTCCTTTACAGATGATTTGGGGCATTTGGGTCAGCACCTAATTCAATAATATACTGGAAAACAGTAGCTAATTAATGATTAAATTCCTTCATTTAATCAGTCCATAACCTTTACCCAACAACTATGTTGAAATAACAAACTAGTTACCCTTAATTGCACTTACGTTTCACGATTTGTGGGTTCCGAATGGCCAATCGATCAAGAATGTTTTTCCCTAATTGAAATGGGTTTATACACTAATTAGGAGGGTTCAAGAACTCAAATTAAGTCTGGAAAAATATATGCAAGAACCAAGAAACAAAACAGCCCCCTTTCTTGCACATAGGCACATACACGCACCACCACTCATGGTGACCAAAATTGGGGTTGAATTTTAAAATGGTTTAAGATCTCATTAAAATCTGGAAAAATACCTTTGAAATAATTTAAAATCCCCAAAATTCCTGATCTATAAATTTTGGTTTTTAATTGACAAAATTAATCAAGAAATTGAAGAGAAAAGAGACTTTACCCAAGCTAGTTGAGAAAAACGACAATAACACTTTCTTGGCAATGTTCGGGATCAATCTTGGAGTTTAAGATTTCAGATTTGGGGCTGATTTTAATGAGAAAAAATAAAAGTAGTATGTTGGAGAATATGTTATCAAATATTATGGAAAAAGAAAAAAAAGACGGTAAAACTAGGCGTAGGTGACGACAACAATGGAAGAAAAGGAAAAAAAAGATCAAAGAGAAGGAGAGGAACGACTAGGGAAATGAGGAGGAGGTTTAAAGGCTAATTATTAGTGAAAAATTAATATTTATACCTAGGTTGATTAGGCTTGGATGGTCCACACATTAAAACAAGGGGTTTTTGTCAAAAATTTAAATTATTTGCATGGGAATGGAATTGAAGTTAGGACCTCGAGGATAAATTCACTAATGTTTAACCATAAAACCAATAACTTATTATTGATATAATTTTGAAATATTTATTTTAAAAAAATAAGACCTATCACAACCTAGTGTTTAAGGCAAAATTTGCAAAATAATAAAAATGGTGAGAGAGAAGGGATTTGAATTTGGGTTTCAAGGAACATTTCACTAACACTTAACCAACAAACCAATACCTCATTTATTTCCTAAAAATGCATAAATAATCTTAAAAATTAAGGAATGACCACTCTATCTCGATTCACAAACCCGATTCTAGTAACCCTTGATTTTTGGGATGTTATAGGTTTTGTGCTCTAATCGAGCATTTTTTAGTTAATTGGGTGATTGAATCTTGTTTTTAGGCTTTGGGAGTCTCGTGATTGCCCTTGCACCGATGCTACGTTAGGTGGGTACCGAAAACCCGTTGTTCTTTGAGTTTTAGTTATCGAAAAATAAGACTGTCGACACCACAATGCCATGTAACTCACTGTTCACAAATTAAAGACACACGGGCGAGGGACACGGGTGTGTGTCAAGACCGTGTGTTGGAATGTTTAGTGAAGGTTTCACATAGGCCAATGACACGGGTGTGAGTCAGGCCGTGTGACATACATGGAAGGCGCACAGGCATGTGCTAGGCCGTGTGGAACCATACAGGCCAACGATACAGACTGTGTGAAACCACACGAGTGTGTGGACCAATGTTTGGAATTTTTCCCCTCGAACCACAAATGTCATTTGAAACAAATGCAGGCCTTCTATGAGGTCTGTATAAACTAAATGAAACTGTATAAACTGTCTAACTATGATCTGAGACTAAGTATTGAAAATTTGTGTGTATTGCGAATGGAAATTGATAATGATATTGATTTATTTTATACAAGTATGAATTGTATATGAATGGTTGTATAGGCCTTTGTATTAACTGTTATTTGTATTTGCATCTGCATTGGGTGGGAATTGATTATAGAAAGAAGTATTCTATTCTGAAACAGTGGCTAAACCATTGGTATCTATATTTTGATCTAATAGTTAGTCTGCAATTATTGAAACCTGTCATACGGGAACTACGTGGTGTGTAGGGTCGGGTGAGTAATACATACTCAATTTGGTATGTTGGGTTGATCAGAGATGGTGTGTAGTAGGTGAGGGTAGAAAAATTGCATCTGTTCTGTATCTAACAAGGATTCGATTCATCGGCTATTTGATCTAACTTGATCTGTTAAATTGAATGATTATCTTTGAATCTGACTCAACATCTAAATTTGGAAACCTATTGGGTTACTCATAACTCTATCCAAATGCATAATTAGTCCCTTTATTAGAGTATTAATTCATTTTATTTATTGAATGAATTACAGATTATCCTTAGGCTTGAGCAGTTTAACGGATCGGGAGCTCGGTCATGTTGTTTTAACATATTTAATATTATTAGTTAATTTCTATATTTTCAACTTTGTAAGATGTTAAACTTTGAATTTTTTTGTTATGTTTTCTTTTAAATCCTGTGACTTTGGAAGATTTTAAAAATTAAGTTTCAAAAGTTATGTTGAGAAATGTTCAATGTGACTCTCTGGACTTGGCCTTGACGTCTAGGCCGGGTATGGGATGTTATATTTAGTGGTATCAGAGTCAGGTTTACAACACTCAGACTGTGTTCTAGGCTCCTATTTTGTGCTAAAAAGGTGTTTAAATGAAAATAAGCTATCTGCGTAATTCTGAAAATTGATTTTATAAAAGACTAAGTCTTTGACGTCGAACCTGTAAGTAATTCTGTTCAATTATCATGGTTAGTTGAGATACTATAGTAATTGAAACTGTAGTTAAGTATTCTAATATGAACTAACATGAGAACTATAATGAGGATTCTAATCTAATCTGTGCACTTCTAACATTGTAGATAAAGTAAAAAATGAATTCGCGTGATAATCGTAGATGGGGTACTCATGGAAGTCGCGAGCGTTGAGGAGGAGCTCGAGCAAAGTCATCCTCTATGGGCAATATGCCTAATCTAGAGACCAGTGAGACTGTTGGTACTCCTACTACTGAAACTGGTCTCAGACATTGACAGTTGGGGATGATGCATTGTCCCAGGCAATGATTCAAACATTAGAGAGGGTCGCTAGGGCCCATTTTGGATCTAGAGGCTAAAGGTTGGTTACTGAGTGACTACGGTCGAAGGGTGGAGTTGTTCAGGGGTGTCATTGGAGTCGTCCCTATTATAGTCGAGTATTGGCTAGAGGCTACTGAGCGTATTATGACCGATATTGACTGTACTTGTGATATCCCAAATTAGGGCCTAATCAGAATAGTGGTTTCAGGACCACCAATTTGAGATAGAAATAATTATTTTATGATTATTTTGAGGTCTATGATATGATTGCATGATTGTGTGAAAATTTCGTGAATAAATTCTATGCATAAAGTGTTTAATTTGAAGTTAGGGACTAAATTGAATAAGTTACAAAACTTGCATTCTAGAAGTTTCTAGTATGAGATTGCTTTGAAATATTAATTAGGAGGTCTTAAATAGCAATTTGACCAATTTCTAAGTTTATGGACAAAAATTGGACATGGATGGAATTTTTGAAAGTTTAGTAAGGAAGGACATTTTCGTCATTTGAATATTAAATGAAATAAAATAGGAAAAATAACACAAAAATGATCATCTTCTCCATAAGTTGCTGCCAAATTTTGCTCTCCACAATAGCTAGGGTTTCAACACTTTTAAGCCTTGATTGTAAGTGATTTCTATGCCCGTTTTTAATGTTCTTTACATTTTTGAAATCCTCATAGCTTGGTTTAACTATTTCTACCAATATTTTGAGCTAGGGTTTATATTTAAAATTTTACCCAAGGATGATATGTATGAATTTTGATGTTTTATGGTAGAATATGAAGTTTGAGATTGTGTTAAACAACTTTTGCTAAGTGATTTTTCGTAAAAACGAGTAAAATGACATAATCGGTAAAAATACCTAATATTCATAAGTACATGTTAGACTGTGAATTTGATATTGCTATAGAAGGAAAAAATGATCAGCATGTCATAAAACATAAGAAAATAGGATGAGATTTAATTTACGAGCCTTTGGGCAAAAGTGTAAATGTGTGAAAGTTTAGGAGGAAAATGATAATTTTGCCAAAGTTCGTATTAGGGGCTGTTTTGATGAATGTGTGTATTAAATAAATTAATTTGGTATTATAGATCAAGAGAAAAGAGATTCGAGTCGAGATCGGGGGAAAAATAAAGTTTACGAGGAATATGCTCGACTATTCTCATTTTGTATCGAGGTAAGTTCATATGTAAATATTGTAATATAACTGTTATTTTAAATCGTTTAATGCTATTTATACGATATTATGATTTTTATCATGCAATTCTATGCTTTGTGATCATTGTTGGACAACATGCAAAAATTTTATGAATTATGTGAAAAATGTGAAAGACTACCGAAGTATCGTCATTGGTATTCCAAGGAGAATGGTAAAGAAGTACGAACGAGGAAAGTCCCATTGAACGTTAGGAATAGATTTGGATATTTGGGCATCCGAACTCGTTGAGTTGAGTCCGAGTTCACTTATGGATGCGAACGTCCGAACTCGTTGAGTTGAGTCCGAGTTCGTGAAATGTAACTAGGTATCCAAAGTAGTTGAGTTGAGTCCGAGTTCAGTTATGGATGCGAACGCCCGAGCTCATTGAGTTGAGTCCAATTTCACTTATGGGCGGGTTACATGGTAGCTTGGCTACATATGTGGCACTTATGTGCAAACTTTCCATGTATCCGAGTTATATTCCGATGTGTTCAACGGGTTAAATTCTAGTGAAATGGAAGAATACTCAAGATGCAAGTGACGTATTGGTAAGTGTTGTGGAATGGGCACTTTGGACAGGTATGTACTTAACCCTCGGGTTGAGACTTGATACGACAACAATAATGTAGTAAGACGATGAGTGATGAATAGAAATGTGATACATGTTTTGGTGATATTATGCTAATGTTGGTTGGTATAATTACTTTGTTAAGTTATTTGTTATTTGCATGTGAACTTACTAAGCATTTATGCTAATGTTATTTGGAGATCAGGACGGTCGGAGGCACGCTCACACTATCAATGGACCATCTCGGTATGGTGGCTTGCATATTTTGGGAATATGGCATGTATAGCATTATAATCCTTTTGTGTATATAATCTTATGATATAGCTCATGGATGGCATGGAAATGTTTGAGAATGATTAGCTAACTAATCAAGATTATATTTGATAACATGTATGCTTTTTGTGCTAACTAATCTATGGAAATCCATAAAATGGTGAAATTGGCTATAAAATAGAATCACACAGCAGCAGTGACATGATTTTGAAAAATCACTAAAAATAGTATAGATAGAATTAGATGATGAATAAATTATGGAATTTAAGCTAAATGAACCTATTTTCATGTGGAAGAAACAAAATATTTAAAAGAGTTGTATTATGAAATATTTACTTTTTTCTGAAATAGGGTCAGAGAAATTTCTGAATCCCCTGTTCTAAATTTAAAAATTCACCATAAATTTTACAAAAACAATTAGGAGTTGTACCTTACATGTATGAAATCCTTATTGAGTCTAGTTTTATTAGAAACAAACAGCATAGTATTGAAACTCTGGACAAGGATATATTTGATCCGTAATACACAGGGGTCAGAGTAGCTGAACCCTGAAACAGGGGAGACTTTAACTAATAAACTGTACTAATTAGCCCAACCAAAAATTCTAGAAAAATTTAGTAAGTAGATATATAAGTCTATTGTCATGGAAATTTTACGGAATTGGATTTTGATTTTCATAACTCGAGATATGGATTTTTAGTGACTGTGACGCAATTATTCAGCTTGTCTAGAAATTCTAAAATAAATTGTTTGAGCTGTTTAATTAATGAATTAAGTCCGTTAACACCTCGTGCTCGACTTCGGCGATGGTCTCGGGTACGGGGCGTTACATTTAGTGGTATCAGAGCTATATTTTAGTTGGGTATTGGACTAACCTAGCATGTGTAAGAGTCTAGCTATACATGCCACGGATCCGTGATAGTGTGATGCCTCCCGACGCGTATGAGCACCGTCTTGTTTAGATAGAGGTACTCTCCAACCGAGCTGCACTGACCATGTTCAATGTGATGCGAAGGTGTTTGAATAAAATTACGATTATGATGAGTCTCGATTCAGAAAAGTATGAATAAAAGTTTATGATATATATATGTGATAACACGTGAGATGAAAGTTCATGTTGTGATAAATATCCATACTTGCTTAATGCTCATATGATGTAGTGCACTTGGCTTACTTGATAAGATGAACGGGATAACTAGAAATTCGTAGAGGTATGAGTAAAGGTTCCTAATATCATGATATGAATGAAAATGTCATTGCCTTGATTGAACGTTGAATGTTGATGAATGTCAATGATATTTTTTATGAGATAAATGATTATAATGAAATGAATTTATCTATGTTAAATTGTTTGGACTGAATTATATGATTGTAATGATATGTATATGATGATGCACGAAATGAAAGTTGCGATTGTGATGCAAATATCTATGTTTATTTAGCCCTTATATGATGTCATGAGTATGATTTGTTTGAGTAAATGAATGGATAAGTCAAGCTATCCAGAAAACATAGGATGCATGCATAAGTATACTTGTCTAAATGGGATAACTAGAAAATTTGTGTAAACCAACATGAATGATGCATTGCCTGAATGAATGATATGATTTTGATGATATTGTTATGATGATGGAAATTGTGTCATATGTATATGTATGAGAAAGATGAGTCAGAGGCCCTACAACCCCTCCCCCTTACCGAAGTGAAGCTTATAATGGAATTTCATGAGATTTGTACTAAATAAGTTTCCGGTTGAGAAACCAAAGAGTTTAGTGATAGAATAATCATAAACATGATTAAAGACTGAGAATGAGTTGGTAAATAAAGTTAGAGTTAGAAAAGTATTAAGTTGATATAAAGATTATTGGAGCTATGCGCTGTCCAGTTAAAGAATGCATTTACTTTGGTAAATTTAATTACTCAGGTACAAGGTCAAGAAAAGTGTAAATCAAAATTTATTCAGAACTGGTCTTCTTTAGTGAAAGGTCTAACATGAAATTTGTGATGGCTGAACTAGTTGTGGGAAATGATATTTGAAATATGTAATATCTGAGTGTGACAGTTACGGCTGGATAGATTTATCAGTTTCTTTTGAGATGTTCTATGTATTTATCCGTTCTCAGAAAAAAATTTCTATGGTTGTTGATCTTTTGAAGAAATTCTTTTTATATGGGAATGTTTTCTAATTCTGGTGTTAGATGGATGCATTGGTTGTCTGACTGGTTTATAATTTGTATTACTGTATTTCTCCGGCATTTTATTACATTTCGTCTGATAAGAATTGATGAGAGGATATGTATGATATTATGATACTGTTTCTTCTACTTAATGTTCCATTTGATATATATGTATGGGAAGATACATTTTTCTTGTTATATTTGATTCCAATGGGATTAAATGATGTTTTCTTCTGGACTTCTTTTCTCTGAGGAATTTTCAAGATCTTCTATATTTTCCTATGAGTTTGGTTTTCGATTTTCCGACATAGTATCGTATCTTGGGTTTCTTTATTCTGGATTTCTTTATTCTGGGTTTCTCAATCTTGGATTTCTTTATTCGGTTTTCTTGTTATCTTTATTCCATAATTTGTCAATTATAACTTATGTTCGAAGTGCATTTTCAGCTCGTGATAATCATGAAAAGCATGACTATACTTCTGATTTGATCTTGGTAATGTGGTGATTTTAATATTGGAATTTCTCAAATTTTCGTGTAAGGATTTGACAACAGTAAAGACATAAGTGATAAAAGTGCGAGTTTCAATCGGTATGGTGGATTACTTCTCTCAAGTAAGTCAATTATAACTAATGACTTCAATTGAGATATTTTGGTTACTTGAGCTAATGCAATTGAGATGGTTTTGATTAGCATAAGAAATGAATAGTAAAGGGCTTCATGATGAATTGTTTAGTAACTAGAAGAAAGGATTACTTGAAATGTCATTCAACAATGTTTAGATCGGCTCGGGTGTTTAATCTGTGTGAATTATTTATTTGAAAGATTTCATATGACAATTATGTCAGGATCATTTTTTCCAAGTCTGATAATAGAATTTCATTTCTTTACGAGTAAAAGGAAAATAGTCTGAACGAGAAGTGTATATCTCTTAGAAAATTTTGATATGAGTTGAAGCTACTAAGAATGATAAAATTTTCATCTTACGAAAGCTGAAAAGTTTATTACATGTTAGCAAAGTTTAGACAGATGAGAATATTGCTAACCAAAACGTCTGAACTGGACTAGTCTGTATTGAGTAAAGATTTCCTAATTTTCAATAATGCACTGTTGTATGAATGGTGATGTGTTTCATGAAAATAAGGTAACGTGATAGTTTGGAGCATTTGATGTCACAGAAAATTTGAGTTGTTGATGGGGTTAAAGACGAGTATCAGGATCTACCAGAATTATCTTTGCCAGTATTGATATTAGGATTAGAATGAGAAGGATTATTTTCGAGGCTATACCAGAATTATTTCCGTAGCGGAAAGAGGAAAATGTGATAGTGAGTAGTAAACTAAAAGAGTACAGTGAGGATCAACTTCTGATGTTGAATTTAAGATTGGATCTGATTCATGGTATTATTATTTCGAAGCTTATACAGAAAGAATTGTATGAAGCTTACAGTGAAAATTTGCCTATTCATTCAGAGAGTAATGACGTGTACTGTAATTTGATTCAGATGTTATTGGATTGTGATTTATCGATGATGAAAATCTGTATGATTATTTTGGAAGAGTGCATGTCCCTTTGATTGTTGGATTTCTTGGAATTCTAGTCTCCATTAACCAAATTGAGATCTGGGTTTTATGTCAAGATGACAAGGGAAACTGATAAGGGTTGAAATTTTAAGAACAATTTAGAGATGAGTCCGTAGGCTTTCAAAATATATGAGAAATTAAAAAGATATATTGGAGGCACCGCCTGAGTGAAAGCTCTTCGGCATTGAATATGAAATTGAGGAATCTAAATGAAGACTACTTTTTCGGTAAGATTTTCGGGGACGAAAATCCCTAAAAGGGGGAGAGTTGTGATATCCCGAATTAGGGCCTAATCGGAATAATGGTTTCAGGACCAAAAATTTGAGATAGAAATAATTATTTTATGATTATTTTAAGGTCTATGATATGATTGCATGATTGTGTGAAAATTTCGTGAAGAAATTCTATGCATAAAGTGCTTAATTTGAAGTTAGGGACTAAATTGAATAAGTTACAAAACTTTCATTCTAGAAGTTTTCAGTATGAAATTGCTTTGAAATATTAATTAGGAGGTATTAAATAGAAATTTGACCAATTTCTAAGCTTATGGACAAAAATTGGACATGGATGGAATTTTTGAAAGTTTAGTAAGGAAGGGCATTTTCATCATTTGAATATTAAATGAAATAAAATGGGAAAAATAACACAAAAATGATCATCTTCTCCATAAGTTGCTGCCAAATTTTTCTCTCCACCATAGCTAGGGTTTCAACACTTTTAAGCCTTGATTGTAAGTGATTTCTATGCTCGTTTTTAATGTTCTTTACATTTTTGAAATCCTCGTAGCTCGGTTTAACTATTTCTACCAATATTTTGAGCTAGGGTTTATATTTAAAATTTTAACCATGGATGATATGTATGAATTTTGATGTTTTATGGTAGAATATGAAGTTTGAGATTGTGTTAAACAACTTTTGCTAAGTGATTCTTCGTAAAAACGAGTAAAATGACATAATCGGTAAAAATACCTAATATTCATAAGTACATGTTAGAGTGTGAATTTGATGTTGCTATAGAAGGGAAAAATGATCAGCATGTCATAAAACATAAGAAAATAGGATGATGTTTAATTTACGAACCTTGGGGCAAAAGTGTAAATATGTGAAAGTTTAGGGGAAAAATGGTAATTTTGCCAAAGTTCGTATTAGGGGCTGTTTTGATGAATGTGTGTATTAAATAAATTAATTTGGTATTATAGACCAAGAGAAAAGAGATTCGAGTCGAGATCAGGGGAAAAATAAAGTTTACGAGGAATAGGCTCGACTATTCTTACTTTGTATCGAGGTAAGTTCATATGTAAATATTGTAATATAACCGTTATTTTAAATCATTTAATGCTATTTATACGATATTATGATTGTTATCATGCAATTCTATGCTTTGTGATCATTGTTGGACAACATGCAAAAATTTTATGAATTATGTGAAAAATGTGAAAGACTACCGAAGTATCGTCATTGGTATTCCAAGGAGAATGGTAAAGAAGTACGAACGAGGAAAGTCCCGTTGAACTTTAGGAATAGATTCGGATATTTGGGCATCCGAACTTGTTGAGTTGAGTCGAGTCCGAGTTCACTTATGGATGCGAACGTCCGAACTCGTTGAGTTGAGTCCGAGTTCGTGAAATGTAACTAGGCATCCGAACTCGTTGAGTTGAGTTCAAGTTTTTATTATGGATGCTAACGCCCGAGCTCATTCAGTTGAGTCCGAGTTCGCTTATGGGCGGGTTACATGGTAGCTTGGCTACATATGTGGCACTTAAGTGCAAACTTTCCATGTATCCGAGTTATATTTCGATGTGTTCAATGGGTAAAATTCTAGTGAAATGGAAGAATACTCAAGATGCAAGTGACGTATTGGTAAGTGTTGTGGAATGGGCACTTTGGACAGGTATGTACTTAACCCTCGGGTTGAGACTTGATACGACAACAATAATGTAGTAAGACGATGAATGATGAATAGAAATGTGATACATGTTTTGGTGATATTATGCTAACGTTGGTTGGTATAGTTGCTTTGTTAAGTTATTTGTTATTTGCATGTGAACTTACTAAGCATTTATGCTTACTCCCTCTCTTTCATTCCTTGTAGTTTTGACAAGCTGGTTTGGAGATCAGAACGGTCGGAGGCACGCTCACACTATCAACGAACCATCTCGGTATGGTGGCTTGCATATTTTGGGAATATGGCATGTATAGCATTATAATCCTTTTGTGTATATAATCTTATGATATAGCTCATGGATGGCATGGAAATTTTTGAGAATGATTAGCTATTAGAGTGGCTAATCGAGATTATATTTGATAACATGTATGCTTTATGTGCTAACTAATCTATGGAAATCCATAAAATGATGAAATTGGCTATAAAATAGAATCACACAGCAGCAATGACATGAGTTTGAAAAATTACTAAAAATATTATAGATAGAATTAGATGATCAATAAAATATGGAATTAAAGCTAAATGAACCTATTTTCATGTGGAAGAAACAAAATATGTAAAAGAGTTGTATTTTATGAAATATTTACATTTTGATGAAATAGGTCAGAGTAATTTCTGAATCCCCTATTCTAAATTTAAAAGTTCACCATAAATTTTACAAAAACAATTAGGAGTTGTACCTTACATGTATGAAATCCTTATTGAGTTTAGTTTTATGAGAAACAAACGGCATAGTCATTGAAACTCTAGACAGGGATATATCTGATCCGTAATACACAGGGGTCAGAGTAGCCAAACCCTGAAATAGGGGAGACTTTAACTAATAAACTGTACTAATTGGCCCAACCAAAAATTCTAGAAAAAATTTAGTAAGTATATATATGAGTCTATTTTTAGGGAAAATTTATGGAATTGGGTTTCGAGTTTTGTAACTCGATATATGGATTTTTTAGCGACTATGACGCAGTTAGTCAGCTTGTCTGGAAATTCTAAAATAAATTGTTTGAGCTGTTTAATTAATGGATTAAGTCCGTTAACACCTCGCGCTCGAATTCGACGATGGTCTCAAGTACGGGGGCGTTACAGTACTCTTGTTCAAAAATTGTGGGGTACTGTATCTCTACTCCGGGAGGAAGCCTATCAGTGGTGGCTGATGGTTGAACAGGGTGCTCAGCCCGAATAGATTAATTGAGATTACTTTAAAAATGCCTTCTAGAGTAAGTATGTGTGGGTGAGTTATGTAGAGGCTCACCGATACGAGTTTATGAATCTGGTGTAGGGTAAGGGATCTGTGGCCGAATATGAGGATGAGTTTTTGAAATTGAGTAGGTATGCTCGGGCCTTGGTAGCATCTGACTACGATAAGTGTGTAAGGTTCGAAGAAGTTTGTGTTATGATCTACAAGTTCTGATAGCTCCCTAAAGGAAATAGGTTTTTGCAGCCTTGGTTGACAAGGCTAAGATAACAAAGGAAGTGAAGTGCAACGAGCGTGAGAGATGAGACTTAGAGAGAGGTCAGTGTAAGGTTAAGAGGGATTCCGGTCCCTCTAGTTCTAGACAGTGCCCTAACAAAACGGGCGAGGTTTGACGAGGCTTCGAGAACTGAGGCACCAGCTTTAGCGACTAAGATTCAGTACTATAGTGATTGTGGGAGGCGCCATCCGAGTGAGTGTTGGAGGAAGTTGGGAGCTTGTCTCTGATATGGGTCGATGGAGCATCATGTTCGAGATTACCCTCATCGACTAGATCATGTGTTTGCTGCAGCACAGATTCCAGCTTCGGGTCTTGTTCAACTTCCGAGAGTAGCTCAACAACCACTTAGGGGCTGTGGTATGGTCAGGGGTGGTAATGGTTCTAGTAGAGGTCAGAGAGCACTGCTCAGAGGTGCGAGTCAGACTGAGGCACGAGAGCCTGCACTAGCCTATGCGGCGAGACGTCAAGAGGATAGTGATGACGCTATTGTTATAGTGGGTACGTTCTTTATTCATTTTGTTCTGTATTTTGCACTAATTGATATCGGATCTATTCAGTCATACATAGCTAGTACTATTTCTTTAAATCTGAGTATATCTATTAAGAATACTACTAGAGAATTTTTTCTGATTAATCTTCTGGGTCAGTTGGTCTAAGTTGATAAGTTATATAGATGGGTTTCATTAGAGGCTCAGGGTGTGGTATTTTTGGGTAACTTAATAGAGTTGCTTTTGGTAAGTTTGACCTGATTCTAGGTATGGATTGGCTCATTGAACATCGGGTTAGTGTAGATTGTGCCTCTAAGAGGGTTATTTTGAGAATTGATGAAAACAAAGAGATTTTTATGATTGAGGAGCGTTGAGATTACCTTTCGAACGTAATATCCACCCTTATATCTAAAAATCTATTCTGGAAAGGTTGCGAGGCATATCTTGCTTTTGTGTTAGATTCCGTTCCTACAAAGCTGCCTGTAAAGGATATACGCACGGTAGGTGTAATAGTTCATTTTCAGTGAAATTAGAACAGTGGTTTTGGGACCACAAATTAGGTGAGTAAAGTTTTATTTTATTATTATTTTAATGTCTATGAGATATTAGTAACGTCGTATTAAAATTTTGTTCAGAAATTTTAATGTTTGCATGATTAATTAAGTGAAAAGGACTAAACTATAAAAAGTGTAAAAGTAGAGTTCTACTAGTTAAAAGAGTCAAATATTATCAACCTTTAAAGTGAATGGGCTTAGATGGTACTACACATGTGTAGAGTACTACACATGTGTTCTCACAACGGATCATTCGTATCTTTTCTATTCCGAAAGTCCAACCGGGAAATTCCTCACTTTTCAACATTTTTTCAATTCATCCATAATCAATTTCAATTCATAATTTACATCAAGTGATCATTCAATATGCAACCTCCTCTCATATAATAACAAAATATTATAACATAAGTAAGAATGATATATTATTTACATACAAACTTACCTTCCTTTTCACTCTTTCACAAGTTATCCAACTTAATAAAACATCATGTTATATCAAATTCTCAATATATTCAGCTATTATATAGCAAGCCATCAATGATTGAACCATCAAACATTTCATGTGCTACTAGTCATATATCATTGTTCTCACAAATTTTATATACCATTCTTTCATCACTTTTCAATACATTAAATCATGTCATTTGTGCAATAATAATATAAAATTTTCAATTCAAATATAGCATTGCAATATTATTGACACACGAACTTACCACGGCACCAAAATAGCAAAAAGGAACTTAACCGTCGATTTTCCATTTTTCACCTGATCTAGGTCCAATCCTTATTTTCCTTGATCTATAATATCACATTTAGTCCAATTATTAGTCAACTTATTTAATGTGATCCAAAAATCACATTTTGGCAAAATTATATTTTTGCCCAAAAACTTTGTCAAAAATACACTTTTACCTCTAGGCTCGTAAAGTGATTTTTATTCAATTTTCTCACTCTATAGGCCTATCCGAACCATTTTAATAACTATATATAACTAAAATTCTCATCAAAATACCATTTTATACCATTTTTACAACTTTTACAAAATCGTCCTTTCAAAAGTTTTCATCGAAAATTACTTAGTAAAAGTCGTTTATTTAACACCCAACACTCATTTTCTACCATCAGACATCAAAATTCATGCATGTCACACATGGTTCAATTTTTAAACATGAACCCTAGCTCAAATTAATGGTAGAGATAGATAGATCTTGTTACGGGGATTACAAAAACGTAAAAATCATTAAAAACGAGGCTAGAACGAACTTACAATCGAACTTGGAAGCTTGAAAAACCCTATACATGGTTTATCCATGCAAGTTTCAGCCAAGAGGTTGAATATGGACAAAAATTGGCTTTTAATTTTGTTTTTAATTCATTTTAATAACTAAATGACCAAAATGCATTTAATGAAAAACTTTGGAAACATGCCTAACCATGTCCATTTTTGTCCACCAACTCAACCAATGGTCTAATTACCATATAAGTACTTCCAATTTAAAATTTCATAACAATTGGACACCTCTAGCATGTAGAACTCAACTTATACACTTTTTACGATTTAGTCCTTTTAACTAAATTGAGTGCCCAAACGTCAAAATTTTCGAACAAAATTTTCACGAAATCATTTCATGAAATTTTAGACCATAAAAATATAATAAAATAAAATTTTTCTCATCAAATTTGTGGTCTAGAAACCACTATTCCGACTAAGCCCAAAATCGGGATGTTACAGTCTAAGAGCTCTATCCCTATCATCAGCAATAAGGATAGGATTTTGAGTAGGGTCTGCTCCATTCTGTGTTTCAAATTTTTGAGATTCATCTCTTCGGTCCTTCTCTGACTTGCTTGTCTTCTTCGCTGTCGAAAGGTTCGTTCTATCTCAGGGTCTACAGGGAGTAAATCGATAATTCGGTTAATACTCATAAACACCTGAAATAATCACAGAAAAATTAATTAAGTTAAAATTGAACAAGAAAATAACCCAAAATGCAAAACTAAAAAATTCACAAATAATGACTTTCTAAAACGTCCCCGGCAACGGTGCCAAAAACTTGGAACGACGGAAATGTGCAAGTGTACACAATCGCAACAAGTAATAAACTAACAAGTAAATGTCGAGTTATCGTACTCACAGGGAATGTGAAAAGAATTATTTATGAATGCAATTTAAAACACTTTGGTGAAGAAAATTATTTTGATTTGAGAAATGATTAAAAACTAGAAAACAAAGTAAAATAAATAAAATAAAATAAAGTTCTAATGCACGATTTCAAAAGCTGATTTTAATCAAGGTGACATAATTGTGTTAGATTAATTACATTTCTTAACTTAGAATTATTAAACTCATGTTTATGTTGTTAAATTCACGGCAACTCGGTAATTTTCTAACTTATGAACATACTTACCTACAAAAATCCATTCATCTCTTGACTATATCTCTATGTCAATTCAACCGATTAAACAAACTTTAATAGGCAAATGCGTTAATGCACATACATACTTGTGAAATTAAAATAATCTCTTGTACATATCTCTATGCCAATTCAAACAATTAATTTAATCACATAAGCACATAAAAGATTACGTGAGGTAACAATGTATTTCTACCTTGAAACAGTTTAATCACAATAATCTTGCAAGTTATGCAAGGCAATTGTATTGCTCGATACCGTTGCTAATTTAACCCTCAACTACATTAAATGATTAAACATGCACTGATTAAGTATCGTGTCAATTAATTACAATTTCAATCCATTTAAATAATTAATTCATTAGTTACCTTACAATTGTAATGCAAAATAACTTAGTCATGGTTTTACTTAATCAAACATCTTACCGAGGCTTATAGCAACACAAACACAATTTTAATAAATTAAGAAGATGAAATGCAATCAACCTAACACGAATTAAATTTAAGCCATATTAATTAAATAAATCGTATCAACATAAATATTCATAGACATGTTCATCATAACAACAACAAAATTTAAAAAGATAGGGAACAAGAAGCAAATCCAGTGTTTCTCCGTGGCTTGGTTGGGTTGCTCCACTCTTCCTTCTTCACTTGTTCTTGTCGAACCAAGGCTTCTATGAACACTTGAATGCTGCTCCAAATGATGGATGAACGAATCTTTTTCAAGAGGTGAAATTGACAAGAGGACAAAGGAAACAAATGGAAAAGTAAAGAGAGAAAGTTGAGAGAGAAGAGAATAGATGAGAATAGATGAAAAAGTTGTGGTGTGTTGAAATGAGCAGCCAATGGGGGTTTTTATAGGGTAAGAGGGCTGCTTAAAATAGCCAAAATCAGCAGCCAAAGAGCCCTCCCATGGCCTGCCGCACATTTGGCAAGTTCCCTCCCATGGCCAGCCACACATGTGGCAAGTTTGAAGTTTTTAAACTTGCTATATTAAGGCTGGGGCAAATCTAGAAAGGTACGAATAGTGGAGGGGTTTGTTTATAGTTTGAAGAAGTCTTCAAGGGCCTTTTTGCAAGCCATTTAATCAGCCAAGCAAGCTGATTGGGTCAGCATGCTGGACAGTTTTGGGCTGCCCAAAGCTTGACCGGTTCGATTCTCTCGTTTTAGCTCAACTGGGTCACTTTTCATAATTTAATTAAAATAATTTATTTAACCCAAATTAAATTAGATTAAAATTAAAATTAATTATATTATGAATTAATACACATAATTTGGACTGTCTCTAGCTGAAAAATTCATTCATCTCGATGTTTCAAAACTCGCTTCTCGGTTTTGCCCTTCTAGTATTGTCTGCCGAGCCAATTTTAACCCTTTGTGCAAATCTGTCGAAAATGATCAAAATTAATCAAAATTTATTATAAAATTATTTAAAATTCATTATGTTAATAATTTAAGTCCAAAAATAATTATTTTATAATAATTATATATTTTTCTACAATAATTTTACCGAAACTGCATGAATTTGAGTTAAAAATGGCATGAAAAAGTGTGTGTATTTTTGTGTTTCCAGCATTCACACATATTACCTATTATAACATCTCAATCCACAACTCGACATTCTTTAAACGTAATTTCACAACAAAGAAACAATATAAGAAATACTTACACTCAGAACTTAGGATAAGGGTTTAGGGTTTTCCTAAACTCCCTATTAACTCTATGAATCATGCATACCAGCAGCGACTCCGAACACTCACCAATCACACTTTTGCTTATTAGCCAGAAGCTTAAACTAGCTTTTCCTTGCCTTTAGACTTTGCTCGAAGAGGCTCTCACTTTATCTGAAACTTTGCAAACACAATAAACATATATAAAATTCATTAAAAACAGCCTTAAGCACAATCCAAAACACCAAGAAAACACAATTCAAGCCTCTCCTTTCTCACTACCGAAAACTAGCTAGATTTGTCGAAATTGAAGTTTTGACACACTAGTCTTGTTTCTAGTCCTTAATTTTGATTTCAAACATCCCAAATATCATTTAATTTCATATCTAAACCATTAATTTCACCTAAATCCATGGTCCTAAATTTTTCCGAAAAATTGAAGCTTTAAAGAACACGAAAAAGAGGAAAACGTTTGATTCTTAGAAATTCAGTTATGAACTATCAAATTGAAGTGAAATGCCTTCTAATTAAGTTAAAATGAATCAAAAGTGACTTTGAAAACAAAAGTTCACTCAAGATTTCAAAATCTACCATTATTGAATCTAAACATACATTAAAAACATCAAACTCAAATATACCTATTTAAAACTCAATTTGAATTAATAGCACTCCTTATTTAACCATAGAAAGTCAGAATATTACCTTGACTTGATGAAAACGATGATCTACAAATCTAATTCAAGATTTAAACTCAAGAAGAACAATGACAGATTTAGGGAAGAAAACATGTTTTTCATTTCAAACTAAGGGTTGTTTCGGTGTTTGGAAGGTTAATAAATCCGAAAGAATGAATTGATTTTGAAAGAACTCCCTAATTTTAGGTTTTGGAAAACTTTTGAATGATTTAGGGTTTTTGAAAAGAAGGGGAAGACAATGGGTGTTCTCTTGTAGGAAATTAATTTTAAAAATTAGGCTATTTACCTTTTATGTCACTCCTAATTCTTCCCTTTTTTTAAAAAAAAAGATCCTAAATCAATTAAAATCCATTTTGTCAAATTAGACCTCAAAATTAAATTTTGTTTTGAGCTAGTTAATAAAATAAAAACACAAATATGTAACTTTAATTCTTTAATTACCCACTTTTTGATACTTGACTCAACCCCTAGTTTAAATACCTGATTCTACTAACCTAATTTTCGAGGCATGGGCATTACAAAAGGACCTATTACGGATTAGTAAAGATAGTCTACTCACCTTACTCAAGTAGACAGATCTTACGGTCCATCTCATCTTACCTTTGCTTCGTAATAACAAATAACCCATTCTTGGTGCTCTTCCCTTTGAACAAATAACATGTAGGCGAATTCTTAATAGCAAATCCCCAATTTGTGGAATCATACACATGAGATAGTCATGACGGAATGTCATATCTTTCATATACAGACTCGCATAAACAGATAGCTCGTACGTAATGATAGATTACAAGATAACAAACTCATTCTTGACGGACTCATACAAGCGGATCCCTTCATTGCGGAATCCTATTTATAAGATAGCCCTGACAGATTTCCACTTATAAGAGTCCTGATAGGATTCCACATTTACGATAATACCATGTCCATGAACTTTCTTTTCATATATACGGCTTGAAGCCTTAGACTCCCAAAGTCTTATACTACGCATTAAGGGCTTTCATATATTAGTGCGCACTTTTCTCCAAACAATTCAATCATTAAACTCCATTATCTGTACAATTCGTCCGAACATTCGCAAAGCCACAGATATAAATGACATGCATACATTTCATACACTAGCATGAAAGTAATATTACTATTTAATGCACGACATATATCATGCCAATCATTTCATCTACTCAACATAGTCAAATTTACAACTAGCCATGCAATAACATATCATTACACTGCATGCATCACGACACCTCAACATTCAACCTTAGAATGGTTCATCATTTGTAGGACTCAAGACATACAACATGCAACACGATGCTGAAACATTCAGCCATTGGCAGAACACTAAATCCAACATATTCTGCACACAATTCTAAAACAAAAAATATTCATTTAAGACCTGAGTTCTGGAACTCATTTGATAGTTAATGCTAAACCATCTACTAAGCTTTTTCCTTTTGCTATTTGAGCTTCATTGTTCATCAAAATAAATCAACCAATTCAAAACTCCAACGAAAACAATGCATCATCATAAAAACCATAATTTCTTTGCATATAAAGACAATTTAAACGATCATCTGCAGTCTTACCCAATACAAAACAGAATTAATGGTTTATCTGAAATTCTTAACTTTTTTCCCTTTTCTTAAATCTGTTATACAGAGAGGTTAGAAAGCTTACCAACTTACAAAATTTCCAATTTCTAAAACTCGAACTTCAGTCTCTTCCCTCCATGCAGGACGTTCTTGACCCTTTTCTCTTCCTGAACAAATCAGAGAAAAAGATAAAGAAAGAACCGAAACTAAAAGAAAATCATCCCAGAGAATAACGCCTCTCCTATATATATAGTTCTCCTGTGCTTCCTTCGCCAACACTAATTCAATAGCCACCAAGAATAATCTTAATCATCGTGTCTCCCACTAAGAACTTTCTAGTTTGAAAGTAATCGAACTAAGGTTGAAATCCAACATTCTCTCAACTAGCCCACCATTTGCTCTTATTTACAAAAGGAGTTCACTTGATTAGAAAAATTCTCAATTTAATATGCAAATCTCCCATGCAACTTAGGACTTAACAACTTCCAAGCGTGACATAGTGTGTCTAGGAGATCACAATATTAAGGGGGCATATTAGAAAAGTTTATCTTTATGTATTTCACTTGATTTTGTTTCTCTTTTTATATTTATCTCTTGTTACTTTGATTTGCTTATGATAGAATTTTATAGTGGTATTATTTATCTTTTATGTTCTAAATTCCATGTATAAATACCATTGCAATATCAATAATATTTGATAAGTTTTTTACCCATTCATTAAACTCTTTCAACCCCATTCCCTACCCCATAATAAAAAAAGGTTATAAGTATTATATTTATTAATTTTTCTAAAAAATTGTACTTTAATTTAAGTCCAGACAAGTTATGTGTTTGAGTCATTTTATTTTAGGTTTTAATCATTTTGAGTTTAGGTCAATTTTAATTTCGGATTGGATAGGTTCAAATTGTTGACTTTTCATGATCACAACGGGTTAAATCAAATTCGAAAACGAAATAATTGAATCAAATTTGCAAGATTAAGTTAGAATTCACAAATGTAATTATTACAGATAGATATCTTTTTTATTTGGATAAGAAAAAATGTTTATAGGAAGCAAAATATTGTTACCGCGTATAACAACATTGATAATGATTACAACCCAACTCAATAAGGGGAAACAAAGCAAATAGACACTACTTATTTGTCTATATCCCAATCAACCACCAATCCATCAAGGAGTTTAAGACAAGACGCAATGAGTCTTTGCTTGCTTAATGGCCCAGTTCAATGCATCCAACCAGGATTAGGTTGTACCAAAGCCTATTGGATGTAAGAACATGTTGTGTAAACTGCAGAGGTGGATACAAGGGGGGCTGGCAGTGGGCCTGGCCCCCCCTAAAATGAAAAATTTATATATAGACCATTGAAATTTTTTTAAAATTTTAAATTAGTAAAGATAAAATTGTACTTTGGCCCCCCTAAAATTATAAAAATTCGATTTAATCCTTTAAAAATTATAAAAATATAGACTATAAAAAATTAAAATTTCATTCGACCCCCTAAAAATTTGTTCTGGCTTCGCCCCTGGTAAACTGGCTGGCATTCATAAAATATATATGGCCCTTGGTTTGTGCAATTGTGCCACATAATAAGAGGCATTCGCTAGATGAGATGTAGCCCCAATTCTGCACCAACTTTGTCCACCACCATTGGGGACTTTAAACATTACAAAAAAAAAATAGAGTATCATCCTCCCTAAAGAAAGCCGAAGGGTGAACAAAAGTAGGCACAAGAAGGCTAAAACACCAGCCCATATTCTTGTTGGGTTGAGAATTTGAAACCGTGTCTAAGGTGAGGTCTTAAAAACGAGCCCCCATCAATGCGTCAGTGCGTGCGTGTGGCGGGCGTGTGGCAGCACTAGCTTTGTGCGTGTAAACGGTGGTGCATAGGCCGTAGGTGGGTCTACACGTGGTCCTTTGAAGTTGTCCAGGATAACTTTTTATGCTGAATTGATGTCCAATGCTTCGATAAGTCCAACATTTCAAATCCTATGCCAACTTCACCAACTTTGTCCCTTTCCTCAACCACCTTCCCGTTTATGAATTAACAATTCATTCAGCTTACCTTAATTAAGAGTTATGATTCACACAAACGGTAGTGGCAATTGGGAGGGTCAGTATTAAGTGTTTGGAAATAGCTGGTTCATAAAATGAAGCAAAGTTGGGGGTGGAAAAATCTTAGCTTAAGGAGCTGTTGTGGACTCATTTGAGGCCATGAAATGGAATGAGATCTGAAAGCAATCAAAATCAATGGACACTGCATCATTAATGATTGACTGAAACCTACTTATGTGTAAGAGATGTTTAGGTTTATTTAATTATTAATTAAAATTTTGCACATTTTTTTTGAATTACTAGTATTTTTATTTTTATTTTTTTGATACATCGTTTTGCATTTTCCCAAGAAATGAAATTTTTACACTTATTGTAATATAGACAATATAAAATTCTACGTAAATTTATGTTTTGATTGTACAAAAAATCATATTCTTTTTTAGTTGAAAATGTATCACTTTATTTACTATTATTTAGAAATGAAATAATATGCTATTATTAGAAGAAATGATTTAGAGGAAAACTATTTTAATATAAATTAGAAAATTATTTTACATTAAATTTAGAAGAAAAAAAATGTGGGAGAAATCTAGGGTTTAGAGCAAACCGATTTAACCTTCAAAGCAAAAAATAAGTAATAAAAAAGGTAGGGTTTAGTCAAAAAGAAATTTCAATCCAAATATACTCTCCATTTCCAATTTTCAATTAAACCTCCTCGTTTTCTGCCAAAACTTTATCTTCAGCACAACTCTCCCACTCCCTCTGCCAAAATCTTCACCTTTTAAAGCCTTCAAACTTTCCAAAGGAAGCCATGGAAAGGCTTCTTTACTCCTCTTCTCCAACTCCTTTGGAGATCTCTCGAAAGCCCTCTCCTTTTCTCTCTCGACTCGCCAGATTCGACTCTCCTACTCTGGGCTTCGTTCCTTCGCTCACTCGCCCCCAACTCAGGCGATTCATTTCTATTTCATGCAAGGCCGAAAATAACCCATCTCACTTCTCTTATCCTCTATCCAATCCCAGCAATGAATTGCCTTCACTCGGTTCTCCGCGAGTCGACTCGGCAAATGGGTCAACACCCACTTCCAATTTTCTCAAGCTTTTTGCAATTAAAGCTTCTGCACAAAGAAAGGTATGACATCTATACAAGCTTTTAATAAAACTATTGCAATTGATTTTTTCCTCTTGAATTTATTGAAGAAAGAAAGAAAAGAAAAGAAATCTTTGAGGAACTTTCGGAGCTTCTTTTGGTTATTAATATCAACTTTACTTCAATTGGGCTTTAAGAATTTCAGAATTGTGTGTTTAATTATAATATTGAAAGCTTTATGCTTTAAAATTGAAGGGTTGACTTGGTCAATACTTAATTAAGGATTTCTAGTTATAGGGTGAATAGATTATGCATCCAGAAAGTAAACTCTGGAGATAAGGATTTTGATGCCCAATTGTTAAAAAGATGGGGTCCTCTTTAAAGAAGAATGGTTGAGAGAAAGGGGCAAAATGCAATTTAGCTGAGTTAATTATCAATCACCACTCCATGTCAATTTTCTTCTATTATTGCCCTTTTTGGATTATCATTTTCATTTGGATGCTTAACTAAACAAAGAAATATGAAGAATTCGAAAATTATCAGGGAAATGGATTCCAAATTAGACATGACTGTTTATGCATACATTTGCAGTTTTGGACCAATCAGTTAAATAGATTAGAAAATTGGAGTGAAACTAGCTTTTGTAAGTGTATACTATTTTCATGAATTAGGTAAGTTCTGCTTTGCTAGTGTGCAGCAGTAGCATATGGAAGCTAAAATTTTAATACTGTTAGAATTACACTATAGTTATTCCTAGTGGCTGAATGTGGAATCTTTTCGTAAGTATAACCGAGGGAATTCATGCATTTGGAAATTTTGAATCATCCACTAACGATGATTAGTGTAATTCTGAGATATTGATGGATGAGAGGAAGCGTGGCATAAATTATGAATACATGTAATTTAATGTGAACATCCATGTACAAAGCATGCATCCCATGGCAGTGGGACACTTTTGTCATGCATTTTGTCACATTCAGCATGGCATTTGCGGTTTATAAGGAATAAGATTCTATGTGGAAACTGGAACTGGTGTAGTCCTGTTTATTGACAAAGCGTACCAACAGTTTTTTTTTATTCTATACATGTTTCAGGCAATCACAGCAGGGACATATATAGCACTCTCTGCCATTATCATGTTCTTAATCCAACCAATTTTTGTACCAGCAGCTTTTGCAACCTTTCAAGCTGGTACTAAAGCCAGTGGAACTGCAGCTGCTGCAGTCGGGGGTGGAGTACTCCGTACTGAATTACTAAGTAGCGCATGGACTGGTTTCTTTGCTGGTTGCTTACATACCCTATCGGGGCCTGACCACCTAGCTGCTTTGGCTCCACTATCTATTGGCCGTACTCGAATGGAAAGTGCTGTTGTTGGAGCTCTATGGGGTTGTGGTCATGATGCTGGTCAGGTTATCTTTGGATTACTATTTTTACTTCTAAAGGATCACCTTCACATTGAAATCATCCGGACTTGGGGTACAAGAGTGGTGGGCTTAACGTTGCTTGTTATTGGGGCAATGGGTATAAGAGAAGCTTCAGAGGTTCCTACCCCATGTGTTGCCTTAGAAAATGGTGAGTGTGATGTTAGTGTTTACGAGACACTTGAAAACCCAGCAGTCGGAAAAAAGAAGATTGGTTTTGCTACTTTTGCCACTGGGATCGTTCATGGGTTGCAGCCAGATGCTCTAATGATGGTTCTGCCAGCACTTGCTTTACCATCTCGTGTGGCCGGTGCTGCATTCCTTATCATGTTCTTGCTCGGAACTGTGGTGGCAATGGGAAGCTATACGGTGTTTATAGGCTCATGCAGTCAAGCATTAAAAGATAGGATCCCCAGAATCACTGAGAAACTTACATGGGCATCTTCTCTTGTAGCAATTGCTCTTGGAGTAGCCATTATCGTAAGCCAATTTTTCGGATTTAGTCTCTATTGATCTACCTGACCTTGCTTCAAGATATTCAGTCCAGCTTCTATAGCATTTAGTGAAGATGTTAGAAAGGATATTCAAATTTGTTTTCAGCAACATCTGAGCAGCATCTTTATCCCCTGTTACCTTATCTTGTTTGTTTGTAAAACCGTCCGGAAAAAAAATATTCACCTTTTATGGTTAGAATTTAATGTTTGTTAAGCCATAAGTGATTATGTTTCTCTGGTTTAATTGCTTGTAGTGGCCACATTGGCATCGACTGAACGCTTTTACATGCACATGTCACCAAATTCAATATTTGGACACAGCTAAATTTAGAATTCAATCACTTGGGACTTTAGTTTCAACAAAGCTGAATGTACATAGTCTCAAGCCAAAAGAAATTTTAAAAAAAAACTGGGAGAAATATGATGCAACACATTTAAGCCCTCCAGATCCACAACGTTTGATACATCATCATCGACGCCAACCTATTGGTTTGGCATATGCACACAAACCATGTGATTCAGTTGCATCGGCAATTTCATTAAACAGAAAAAGACGGGATGCCTCGTCCCCTTGAACAAAATATTTATTGGGAATGTGATTCATCAGTGTCAACATCTATACCTTAATATTTAAGCAGTCGATGCCAGAAACAAAACTCTGCTCTTCGAAACTCGAATCAGTTATCGCTTCTGCTTTTTTTCAGTGTCGTAAAGCACACATGCATCTGCGGCTGTCTTCATCTGAAACCACCAAATAAACTCCAGTAAGATACAAGCTCACACAACAGCTACTTGGTATGATGCTTGAAGCAAAACTCAAAAAACCACTCAACCATGTCATTAGCTAATCCTGATTAACTAATATATAAAGTAAGAGATTTCTCTGTTTAAATCAGGAACCAGAGGTGTTTATACTCGAAAACAAATTGTGTTGTATCTTAATAGCTAATCTAGGAAGTTCAGCACAAGATCAAACTTATGTACAGCTCAAAATGCAATGCAAGCATCTTTTTTCATGTCACATTTAATATTAAGTATTCATACATCCGTATACCAACCAAGTTAGACCATCCAAAGAAACAAACAGTTACCAACCTTCAAATATCCAAATTACCATTACATCAATTTAACCGGAAATGTGGAGTTAAATCAAATTCAGGAAATTTGGATCAAGTTATGAGGGCATATGTGGCTACCTGTATAATATTGATGACCTGCTTGATTGAGCATCCCAATAAGCTTATAGCAACAAGAAGAGAAAGAGGTGAACCCTGTTTCAGGGTCGTCACTACAACCTGAAATGATAAAATAAAAAGTAATCAAAAATCAAATTGCAAAGGAATCCGCAATGCAAATGGGAAAGAAAACATTATACAAGATTCCAGACTTACATCCATCAAATTTTCAGTATGTTTACTCGAGATAAGAAATAAGGCTATGTAAAGAACCTACAAAGTCAAGATAATTTAATCAAATATACAAGTACCCAAAACATGACAATGTAGATAAGATGGAACGGGCTATAAATCTATAATTACCTCACAAGCCACACAACAATAACCCATAAACATCCGGTTCCCATAGTAAAGCTTGAAAAGCCAATTGGAGCTGTCTCTCACATCTTTATGACTAGCCTTACCAACTAGAAATGAACTGCAATTTAAATATGAAGAGTTAACGAGAAAAGAAACAAAAATATGGAATGAAATATATATTTTAAGGAAAAGTGCTACCTGTACATCTGCAGCCAGTGACTAGCAATATCTAGGGCTAGCAATGACAAGAAAACCAAGCTAGGCCTGCATTAAACGTGACGGATATATATAGCAGGTGCAAATATATCAATTTGGCAATATAAATACAAATTAACTAATAGACAAATACTTACCTATACACTTGAGAAAGTATAACCAGTAGACAAGCAGTGCTAATCCTGAATTACAGAATCATTGAGACAACTGCATAACTAAAATATTCTACTCTCGTTTATGGAAAAAGTACATTGTAAATATATATTATTAAGATAGCTTTAAAAGTTAATGACAGTCTCAACTAAAGAGAGATAGTTTACCTATCCGTTACCATGTCCAGGACAGCTCCAAACGTTGAAGCTGAACAATGAAGAACAAAGGAAAAAGTATATAAGATTTCGCATCTTAGAGATGCCACTTCTACATGACATGCACTCCTTTCAACATCCCCCGAAGAATGACGATTTAGCAATTAAATTCCTCTATGTGCTATATTTCACCCTAAAACTGGTATGTAAATGCATACATTCCACGTTTACATTATTGCTTGGACTACTTTCATAACTTTGAAGATAAAAAAGAGTGTACAAATCATACCTTGGTTGAATTTGCGAGCACACCAACCATCCACAGCATCACAAACAAAGCTGCAATCCCAAATTTAATCAAGATCAAGACCATCAATTTATCATTCCGAAAAGCAGACAAAGCTTCCTATCTTAGATGCAAATCTCACCTTAGAAAATACAGAGCAGCAAAAAGACTTTTGCTGGAAAAGCATATAGCAAAAGCATAGCAATTCAACAGAATTCTTATATACCCTACAATCAAAATTTGAAAACGCAAAAAACTCAAAGAACCCAAAATGGAATTATTCATGGATAACTACAAAGAGCTTTCAAACTTAAAACCCATTAAGAACCCAAAAGTTGAGAGCAGGAACTAACCAATAATATTGGGAATGTAAAGGTAAACAGACATTCGGCTTGGTCCGGGTTTAGACTTGTTGTTGGGCATTGAAACTTATCTATAAGAATCAAACCTGCAAGAAAACAATAGGTTAAAAGAAATTGAAAGCAATAATGAGCTTAAAATAAGAAGAAATTGGATCTGGGTACGACCTGGAAGAGCCAAAAGTTGAAGTTTTAATAGGTGGAGCGTGGATTTCTATGAAGAAAATGCACATCTGAGAACTATTAAAGCCCTTACCTTTGCAGGAAAAGCTACTGTCGAATATAATTTTTCCACCACCTTTGAACTGATTCCTTGCTTAAAGATTTTGATTTTGTTTAATCACAAAATGGGAAAACAATAATATTTAAACTTGCTTGCGGAATAATATTTGAACTGGTTCTTGGACTTTCTTTCTTATCTGGCTCAATAGGGTAAAGATTATTCTTTTTGAGTAAATTACCCAAATAATCCTTAATTTATTCATTTTTATTAGATAACGAGACAACCTGACAAATCTAGCAATTAATTCTGGTAAAATTGGCTACACCTTCAACAGAGTCACCAATGTAATTAAATATTACAAAAATATTTTTTTTAATTATAATAAATTATATCATTTTAAGGTAATTTAATTTTTTTAAAGAAGTCATCAACTCAGGATATTACGGAAATATCCTTTCGAAATTAAAAAAAATTATACTATTTTAATATAATTTAATCTTTTTAAATGGTCATCATCTCAGTTAGGATATTATTTCAGGGTAATTTAATCTTTTCTTTAAAAGAGAAAAAAGAAAAGTAAGAATATATTCGATGATATTTGAACTTGCATCAATTAGATTAGTAAAATTTTAAATTTATAACTCAACTAAAACTTTATTTTAATGCATTTTATACATTTTTATTGTAATATCCACAATTTAAGCTTATATTAAGTGTACTACTGAGGTAATGTCACCATTAATTAGAGGTGAGTAAAACTCGATTCGATTTAAAAAATAAAAATTGAATTTTGAGTTTTGAGCTTTGAGCTTTGAGCTTTGAGCTTTGAGCTTTGAGTTTATCAAATCCAGTTATTCGAGTCAATTCGAATAAGTAATTCGAGTTTAAAGTTTGAATCGAAGTTGAATATTACAATTCGAATAATTCGAATAATTCAAATAACAAATTGATGTAAATACTCCTTTGGTCCCTATCAATTTTGAAAAAGAGTAAATTGGTCTCTTTCTCAACAAAAATTACAAAAAAAATTAAAATAATTTTTAAAATTCAAAATATTTATAAAAATTTCAAAATTTATATATTAAAAAAATTATAATAATTTTTTAAAATTTATAAAGAATATATAAAGAAAGTTAAAATTTTAATTTTTTTTCTAAACTGATAAATTAATTAATAATTCAAGTTCATCATACTAAAAATATCTTAGTTTTTTACTAAAAATATGGTTTCAAATTTATGTACTCTAATATGGAATTAGTTATACCGTAATAATATTTTAATTTGAAATGTTTAATTTTTTAATTTAACTCAAACAATGATTCGATTCAATAAAATTTCAAATCGAGTTAGGATGATAGAATAGGATTCGTCAACTTGATTAACACAAAATTTTTCATTCGATTCAATCAAACGTTTGCCCCTACCCTCAACTAGTGGTCTTTCCATAATTAAAATAAATCAAAAACAAGTAAAATGCATATGATGAGATTTGAACACATACCAATTGAAATTAATAAAATCTTAAATTTACCATTCAACCAAAACTTCATTTTAATATATTTTATACATTTTTATTGTAATATGCACAATTTATTATCTTTATCAGTTGTATATGCTAATTGAGTTAGTGTCACAAATTAACATTAACTCATAATTGATAATAAGTCAAAACCATGATAAATAATTGTAGTACATTTAATATTATTTATTTGATGTATTTATGTGTTTAATTTTTATTTTCCTCATAATTTAATATATTTTTTATTTTAATATTGTACATATTTCATGTGTTATTATAATTAATTAGTTTTAAACCATACATTTCATTATTTATTGTATGTTTTTTTAAATAAACATTTGTGTTCTAAAATTGTGATTTCTGCACAAATACATGTGTGATAAAATTTCTAGTCTCAAATAATTATCATTTAATTAAATAATAATTACTTCACGGTGATAATTGAATACAAATAACATGAGTTTAAATTTATTATTTTATAATTGTTTTGTTATTATAATTTTTATATTATTATAATTGTATTTTTTATTTATTAATATTATTCAAGAAAAGAAAAAGAAAAGAATAAAAAGTAAAAAAAAATGAAAAATGAAATTATGTTTTCATAATAGAAGATCTCCTTGTACTTACCAATCATAGAACTATTGTCTACACTATTGTAAAGATGAAGGGTAGAGAAAAGACTCTCCCTTGATGATCTTTGTTGTCGGAGATAATGGCAGAGTGAGGAGATCGACGGTGGCTTTAAGGCTTCACAATCGCAACTTTGCTTAGACTTAAAAAAATGAGCTTTTTTATGTTTTGTGTTCGGAAATAATGAGAATAGAGTAAAAATTCTAAGGAAAGGCCCTTAATAGTTTATTTTCTCCAATTTTGTTTAGACTTAAAAAAATGAGCTTTTTTATGTTTTGTGTTCGGAAATAATGAGAATAGAGTAAAAATTTTAAGGAAAGGCCCTTAATAGTTTATTTTCTCTAATTTTGTTTATTTGAATGTATATATATTAATGGGTTTGATGTTATGTGCCAATCGCAAACTATAAGATTCGAATTCTACATAGGAAAGTAAAGATTTCTTAATGGGGTTTATATGGACCTAGGCTCTCCAACCTCAATAGCTAGTTTTTAGGGAATAGTTCTCCAAAGGTTCGTATAAATTGGTATTAGAGCCAACCATCATGTTTTCTTATTTACAATTGTGCGGTGCAAGTGGTGGTGCCGACGTTGCAGTGTTTGCTTCAGGCTAGATTAAACTAATGCGAACTATGGGACTTGGATCCCACATAGGAAAGTAAGAGATTTCCTAATGGGGTTTATATGGACCTAGACTCTCCAACCTAGGCTTTTGTATATAAATAATCCAAAAAAATTAATTAATTACGAAAATGGTTAGGAGAAAAATTATTTATGAAAATGGGCAATTTTTAACGGTGCCCAACAGTGCTGCTACTATGTCAGGAGGCACCAACCTACTTTTCCCTCAATCATGCTTTAATCATTACATTTAAAAAATATATATTTTTTTAGTAATGTTGTGTAAAATCCCGAAAATCATTATACTATAAAGGTAATATTAAGTGAGAATTGGGTGCCATTGATTTCCCGATAAAGTAAAATAAGAAAATGAAAGTGACAAAAGAGAAGGTTGAGGAGTATCAAAGAAAGTTGAATTGAGAAGTATGTTGTGATATACTAAATTAAAGTAAGGACCAAATTGTAAAGATGTAAAAAATTTTGAGGTTCAAGTATAATTATTTAAAATTTTAAGGGTTAAAGCATAAATATGATAAAATTGAAGGACAAAAAGTGAAAATAATCCAATTTCTTATTACATGAATTTGGTGTACATGGACCAAATTGAAAAAATATAGAAATATGATGGATTAAATCACAATTTTACGAAATTAAGTAAGAATTCAAAGATGGAATTTTGAAGAAACTTGAAGGGTAAAATAGTCATTACCCAAATTAGATAATTATATGGTGTAATAATTAAGGATGAAAAGTGTTGAAACATGATTGGTTGAATATTTTATTATTATTTTATTATAAAATATTTATTAATATTTTATTTAATTAAAATTAATACAAAAAGAAATTCTTCATCTTTCACCAAAGCTTCCAACGTCCATGAAAGAGAGAAGAAACAAAGTTTTGATTTCTTTACAATTTTGTCCTTTCATCAAAAATTTATTATTTTTACTTAAAAATCAAAGGAATTTTCATAATCACCAAGAGAGAAAAATAATAAGGAGACTATGTAGAATAAGGGTTAGTTTAGCAATGCTTCTAAGAAGCACTTTTGGGACAAAAAGCACTTTTGAGATAAAAACATTCCTAAATAAGACACTTTTGAGAGACAAAATGCTTTTCAAATGCTAAATATTGGCTAAACATAGAAGAAAAAAAATTTAGCTTTTGTTGCAACCAAAATCACATTTGGGTGCCGAATTACTTTTTCACCTTCATTTAAACACAGCAATGGTATTTTTTTATTACTCAACACCAACCAAAATCACTTTTTCTTTGGTTCTTTCAACTTTTGCAGCAGTTCTTTGAACTACTTTCCCTTCTTTCATTTTCTTTGAATAGAAATCTGATTTGTAAAGTACCAGTGGAAGAGGACTTGCCCTTTATCTTCAAAGACATTTATCTTTTGATCTTTTTTCCTTTAAGGTATGGTTTTTTTTTTTATTTTCTTTTTCCTTTTCTACTTTCTCCGTGAAAGGTAAACGGCTTTGGTCTTCATCTAAAAATGGGTTTTGTTTGGTCTCCTTCTATTCACTTTGTTATTCTTAACTCTTGACAAGTTGTATACGATTCGCATTTGTGTTAATTGATAGTGTAATGTACAATAATTTGTTGATGATTCCCTATCAAATTCCTCGTCAAATGCTTGACTTTACTACTGATTTCAATCTCTAAATGAATATCAGTAGTGAATTTACCTCAACTATTTGAGAATTCCCTATCAAATTTCTATGGTTTTCTTGTTTGTTCCACTGGCTGAAGAAGCACATCCACCAAAAGCACGAGCCCAACTAACTGTCACTTGTATGCTTTTAAATATATGTCCATATATATAATGTTTAACTTGTAAAATACTTATCTAGAAAATTATTGAATAGTATTGTCGTATGCAGAGCATGGTTGATATATACAAACTACATTTAAAGATTATTTATTTATATTTTAAGAAATTATTGTAATATTGATTTTCAACTTTCTAGATGTGATCATATATATTTATATAATAGATGAAAAATACTTTGATTGTTGAAGTTAGTGGTGAACAAGTCAAAACAATATGGGATAAGAGATTGACAGAAATATTTAGTGATCTTTGTATTAAAGAGGTATTCAAAGGCAATATAGACATAGTACTCATTTAACTAAAAAAGGGATGGCTGAAAATAATGGTCAACTTTGAGAATGAAAAAGGCAAGGCTTATTCACAAAGATAAAAATAGGTGGGATGCCTTAAAAAAAGAATGGAAGGCTTGGAAAAAGCTTAAAGGCTAAGATACTAGCCTAGGGTGGAATCCTATAAAAGGAACCATTGATGCATCGGATGATTGGTGGGAGAGTAGGTTAAAAGTACATTAATAATTCTTATCATTTTTAACTTTTTTCTTGTAATGGCTCGAAAGTCAGTGGTGTCAAAAATATGATTTCGAGACCCTATTTATGTAAATCAGATTTGTAAATATTTTTATTCAATATTTACGAATTTATATAGTAGGAGAATTGAATTTTGGATAGGTAATTTTATCGAATAAGTGATTAATTAAGTTACAGGGATTAAATTGTAAAAATGGTAAAAATTCAATCAGTAGAGAAATTTTCGTTGGAACTTAAAGTAGGGCCTAACCTGGCAAGTTTTCTACTTATGAATGTTAGTAGATGGTGGAAAATGATGTTAAACATTAATAAGGTTAATTTGGTAATTTAATATTTAGTTATAAAATGAAATACAAATAAAAATAAAAACAAAAGGTGCATGGAAAGAGAACACTCATCTCTTCTTCAATGCAAATCGAAATTAACAAGTTGAGGAAAAAGAAGAATCGACCTTACAGTCTTAAAATTAAAAGCTTCAAGTGGTTAGTTCAATTTAGACCTTTCATTGTATTTTTTATGTTTTTGAAATCCTGAGAGCTCAATCTAGCTAACCCATGTGATATTTTTCAAAACTGTTAAAGTTTTAGAATGATTCCATGGATGAATCTTTGAAGTTTTACGTATTAGATGGATAGATTTTAAGCTTAGGAGTGAAAAATAACTAAATTGTAAAGTTAAATTGTAGTTTTGTACAACAGGAACTAAAATGCATATATTTTAGAATTTGTGGTAAAAATGAGAAATAGGAGGTCTAAAAAGGACTATAGTGGAATCGATTTATTGTAAATTGAGTTGAAAAAATAATGTTGAGCTTTTTCGTATTAATTTTTGTAGCGTTGATGTGGGTGCACTAAAAGGAACAGAGAAGATGAAAATCGACGACAAGTAGTTTGAATTTTGGTAAGTGTTTCTATGGTTTAATACTTATTAAATTTTCATATTTTTATGACATTATATATTGTATATTGCTAAGATTAATTGTTTGGTGACGAAAAAAACGATTTGGGATGTTTACAATTGATTATCAAGACACATACTAAAATAAATTAATGCATGATTATGAAGTCAGATTATATTGCCATTGAGTATGATTGGATTGAAGTATTGAGAATATAAAAACCAGGTTATGAAGTGGAATTTACTTGAGCCATAAAATAAGTGATGAAAGAGATCAACAGATCAGTAGATAAGACTCGACAAAGCCATCATCACCGAGCAACCTAGGGTGGCAGGTCATCGTTTCTAGGCAATCCAGGATGACATAAATGAGTTAAAATATCATCATTTTTGAGCAATCCGGGGTAGTATTCCATCATCACCGAGCAACCTAGGGTGACATAAATAAATTATGAAACCATTGTTGCTAGGCAATTTAGGGTAACAAGCCATTGTTGCTGGGCAACCTAGGATGGTAGTCATCATTGTCGGATAATCCAGAATGACATCAAGAAGTGAACAAAGATGGATTTAAAAGTTCAGAAAACACAATAGAAGTAGACTACAAAATGATGTTCATGGATATGGAAATGAAAAAGGAAAAAAGTTGGTGATTAAAATCATCTTGAAACCTAATGGCATAGAACATTTTTGTTAACCTAAATGTTATAGATTGAATGGTTTTTAATGTACCATTCTAATATATAAGAGATAAAGCACTATTTACTTATCGTGAGGTTTTACTTTTTGTGCACAGGTTAGGTCTATAGCTACGTTTTGTATTTCACCCCAGCGTCCAACCGAGGCCCCAGACTCCTTAAAGCTCGTATTCCATTTTGGTTATGTAATTGGCATGTACCTAGGGTTGTCACTTTGAATATTTTGGTCGTTAATGAATGTTGGAAGTAGTTTTGAATGTTTTTAGAGAATGGTTATGTTATGTGTGAAATACTTTTTCTTAATCATGATATGGCATGTTTATAAGATTTGTTTAATAAATTAGTTATCTTGGATAATGGTTTATAAATGGAAATGAAATGGTATAAGATGCACAAATAGGTAAACTTATAACAAGGTTATATGATATATGTACTAATCCTGGAAATGGTTGCTTTAGCTTCATGTCAAGTAAAGGTTGAAGCATGAATGCCATATATTGATTGTAAAATTATTGATTTTGGATGATCATGAATTGGTCAAACTCGGATGGAATTGTTACTGATATGTTTATGGAAAATGTTAGAATACTTCTTCTTTCGAATCGATTGTCTTTATGTTTAAATCAATTGTTTTTCTATTTGAATCGATTTTTTATTGTTTAACCTGATTCACACCCTAGCATAAATGTCTGCATGTTTGTTGTTGCTTATTGTTCAATAGGAATAGTTATTATAATTTATTGTGGTTTGAGTTTGTTGTTAAACATTTGTAACTCTATTGTTTTATACAGTAGCATCCATAGCTCGATAAATTGAAATGATTGTTAAATGGAATAAATGTTTGGTATAAAATGTTTAGATGAATTGAAATGATTCATTTTGAGTTGAATGTGATTGAGGTGCCTTGAGGTATATTGGTTAGAAATAGGACTGGATTATGTCTTTAAATGTGATTTGGTGCACTGGTAATAAGTTTAAGAATTGATTGTTGCATGTATATGGCTTAGGTAAAAGTTGGGTTTAGGTAACTGGATTGTAAAGGTTTATTTTTGTGCACACGAGCTAACACACAATCGTGTGTCACACATAGGCATGTGATACAACCGTGTGCAACTTTGTAATTAGAAGGTTCCAGGTTAGCACGATCTCAATTTGTTACACGGTTTAAGGACACAGTTGTGTGACTCCCTTTCACATGGTTTTAGTTAGTTACACAGCTTGGCAACATGGTTATGTTACCTAAGCACACACGGCCACAATCTGTCACATGGTCTAGGCATAAGGCCGTATAACCCTTATTTTCTAAAGTTTCTACACTTTTCATTTAGTTTACAATTAAATTCTTACATGTTTTCGGTTTGATTTAAAAAGCTTTTGTAAGTCTGTTTGAGATTTAGTTTGGTTAGGATTAACGTGAAACAAGATTATTTATGATGTAGTATGAAATCTTTTAAGTTTAAATTGTACTTTCAACTATTATATGTTCTGTGATCTGTTGTGACATCTTGTAGCTTGAGTCTTATGATTGAACTGGGTTAGGGGTGTTACATTTTTTATTTATGAGGTTATAGATAATTTCTTATGTAACACCCTTTACCCGTATTCGACGCCAGAACAGGGTACTAGGCATTACCGGACTCACATAACCAACAATCGTACAGTTCCAATCCATAAATTTGTGTCCAAATTAAAACCATTTGTAATTAATCATAAAGTCCCTTATACGAGCCTACGAGGCACAAAACATGCTTTGGAAGTGGTTCAGGACTAAACCGAGAACTTTAGAAATTTTTACAAAACTTAGAAAATTTTCCACTATATAGGGGTCACACGCTCGTGTGAATATGGGACACGCCCATGTGGGCAGGACGTATGGTCACACACGCCCATGTCTTGACCCCGTGTAACTCTCTGACTTGTAACTCATGAACAAATTGAGATCAAATGGCCAAGTTACAGGCCCGTGTGCTAGGCCGTGTGGTTAATTAATTAAATTTGAATTAGGTACAAGTTTCACAAGGCCAAGACACACGCCCGTGTTCAAGGCCGTGTAGCATACACGGCTGAGACACACGCCCGTGTCTCTGCCCATATGCCTAATTCTGAGCATTCTATTTCTCAAAATTAAGGTGCAGGAGACACATGGCCTAACCACATGCCCGTGTTCCAGGCCGTGTGTCACATACGGTCTAGACACATGCCCGTGTGTCTGCCCGTGTGGACAAAATAAAGCCATTTCCTAGTTTCGTTCTCACCCAAAATCACCCAAAAACCAGTACATGAAACACTCAACCAATTCCAACCATTTCAAGCATTCAAATTTGGCAATTCCATCATTCATCAAGACATACCATTTCATGCATACATGGTTACAAATTCACCTTAGCTTAACTTAGGCATTAACAACATTTGATCACATGAACTTAGTGTGACACCCCTAATGTGACCCTAGTCGGAAAGTGGTTTCAGGACCACAAAACCGAGTCAAAAATAATAATTAACCGTTAAATTCTGTGTTTATTATATGTGTAAATCATGTGGGAAAGTTTCATGCTTTGATTTGGTTATTTATATGTGAAATTTTTAAGACAGGACTCATGTGATAAAAATTGAAAGTGTGATAGGTAAATTTTAAAGTACCAAATAATGCATGAAGTGAGGATATGAGGGAGTTGCATGTCAAATGCACCAAAATTTTTTGTGGTCGGCCATGAGTGGTGGTTGGTGTATAATATATGTTTTGTTTTAGTATTATAATAAGTGATGGCTTTATTTTTAAAGTAAATTAATTAGTAAAACCATAAAAGATAACAAAAAGGAAACAAAAAAATGCATGCTCATCTTTCTTCTTGATGGCCTAATGTGGGAAAGGGAATATTGAAGAGGAAAAACCAAGGTAGTCGGCCATGGCTATCCTAGTTTAAGGTATGCATTGTGATTTTCTTTTTAATTGACTATGAGATTAGATTGATAAGTGCATAGCTTATTTAACCCATGGTTTAATTTCATGCATCAATAGACAAATGTCCATTCGGCAAGTGCTAAATTGATGTCATTTTGATAAGTTTTTTTGAAAGATGTTAATTATTTGTTAAGTGGCTTAAATGATGTTTGAATGAGTAGAGTTCATGGTTGAAAAGTATAAATTGAATGTTGCCGTATGAGTGTATATACATTTTAGAAAGAAAGATGTTGTTGTTTAGTTGAATTTTCATTTGATAAATGTTCATTCGGTCAAATGGGAGAAGAATAAGATGAATTTAAATGTTGTGGTTTATTATTTTAGTTGCTAAATAAAGAAAAATCGGCTAACAAGGGAGTACTAAGGCCGAATATGATTTTGAATATTAGTGGTGTAGTTGCGGAATTTGAACTATGAAGTTATTGAGTAATGTGTGTGTTTTAAGTGATAGAATTGAGTGAATGCTTGGAATGTGATATGTATGAATTATGTGTTAAATTAAGGTTTGCTAAGCTAGCTATTAAGATGAAGTGCAAATGTTAGTAATTGATTGCTAGTGTATATATGTGTACTAGCCGAGCTTTGAATTTAAATAATGGTTGGAGCACCATGTGTTGTAATGAGATTATTTGAGTGAAATCATAGATATTTATATGATGAACTCGATTGTGGATATACATGCTTAAATAAGATGCACACATGAATGAATAGATAGCTTGGTGTTGCTTGTATTCGGTCATAAAGGTGCACATGAGGAAATGTTAGATTAATTGTATTAAATTGCTCAATGTGATTAAAAATGCGTATGACCATTTTGTGTTTGGGCTAAAGGTGGCCATATGACCTATCAAACTCTTTGTCATATTCGGCCATAAGCTAGCATAATGAGACTTTAATAAGTTAAATTTGTTTGAATTAGCTCAAGAGCTTAGAGGACCAAAGTTGGATAAGGGAAGGGAAAAAGTGATCGAATAGCCGCCGAAATCGTTCGACCACATCCGAGGTAAGTTTTAAGTGATTAAATGTTGATTAAATTCAATTATAATAGGACATAAAGAGTTGATTTAATAAGATATGATGTGGCCATGATATGTCTTAAACTCAAATGGTAAGTTCCTAAGTGTTTGGACTTGGAAATTTAAGAGCAAATTGTAATAATTTGCTTAGGACAGCAGCAGTAACGTGATTTTAGAAAATCACTATAAATGTTTGGTGTGGAATTATAGGCTGAATAAAATATGTAATCAAAGCTTAATTAGTCTAGTTTCTTATAAAAGAGACCGTGTAAGCAAAGAAATTTCCTATAAAGAGATATTTAAAGTTGTGTGAGACAGTGTCAGAATGACTCCGAAATCCCCTGTTCTGTTTTAAGAAAATCACTATAATTTGTACAAAAATGGTTACAAGATAAAATTTATATGCTTAGACTCCTTAATGAGTCTAGTTTCAAATGAAATCAAATAGAACATACTTTGAATTCTGTACACTGAGAATTTTGATTCGTAGTGAAGACTGGTCAGATTAGTCAAACAGTGAAACAGGGGAAACTTTAAGAAAAATCTGGTATTGATTGGCCAAACCTAAAATTCTGAAAAACTTATGGATGGAAGATATACGAGTCTATATTCAGGGAAAATTAACGGAAAGTGATTTGGAGACTTATAGCTCCGGTTATAAATAATTTAGTGACCATTGCTCAGGAAAACAGCTCGTAGTGAATATGTGATTTTGTTGTAAACATGGATAAAACTTGTTTTAGTGCTCATAAGCTATTGATTAAACCCATACTTGAATTCTAAATCGTGATATTGTAAAATGATATATGAGTGTTAGATGGATCTTTGATATTAAAATTTGTGAAATTGTAAGTTTATGAGTATTCGAATATGAAATGATAGTATGGCGTGAAATTGAATTATTCATTGGAAAATGATTGATGTAGATTTGGCCAAGACAAAGTGTGTACTTGATAGTATATGTGATAAGACCGAATGGCCAACGTGATGAATGTGAAAGTGTGTATATATGTGATAAGGCCTAATGGCCGATGTGATGAATGTGAAAGTGTATATATATGTGACAAGGCCTAATGGCCGATGTGATGAATGTGAAAGTGTATATATATGTGATAAGGCCTAATGGCCGATGTGATGAATGTGAAAGTGTATATATGTGATAAGGCCGAATGGCCAATGTGATGAATGTGAAAGTGTATATATGTGATAAGGCCTAATGGCCGATGTGATGAATGTGAAAGCGTATATATGTGATAAGGCCGAATGGCCAATGTGATGAATGTGAAAGTGTATATATGTGATAAGGCCGAATGGCCCATGTGATGAATGTGGAAGCGTATATATGTGATAAGGCTGAATGGCCAATGTGATGAATGTGAAAGTGTATATATGTGATAAGGCCGAATGGCCCATGTGATGAATGTGGAAGCGTATATATGTGATAAGGCCTAATGGCCAATGTGATGGATGTGAAAGTGTATATAAGTGATAAGGCCGAATGGCCAATGTGATGAATGTGAAAGTGTATATATGTGATAGGGCCGAGTGGCCAACGTGATCGATGTGAAAGTGTATAAATGTGATAAGTCCCGAAGGGCATTTGTGTCAGTACTATATCCGGGTTAAAACCCCGCAGGCTTTATGCGAGAATATTATCACTGATTAATGTCCGTAGGCTTCGTGCTCGTACTATATCCGAGCTCTAAAGACCCGATGACTACGTGTGGAGATTTTGTCCGGGTAAGCCCCGAACTAAAGGTTTCGCTGAAGATTCGAGTAAAGCGTAAGATTATACGACTTCACAGTAACAATTGGTAATAAATACGTTCAATGCGTTAAGTTGGTCAGGTATGTATATTGAGATTATATTTAAGTTTGATTTGGACTAAATCACAAGGTCGTTATGTGATGCATATGTGAGTAAAGCAATAAGACTGTTCTATGATTATTGTGCATTTGGTCAATGTGGAAAGTTAGATGAAAATATGTAATGTACCTATGATTATAAAGAGATCACTATCAAGTGAGAATTTATCTGCCTATTATATATGATGAGATGTGCATATTCGGTAAAGGGATGGTATGCCCGAAGGAAGAGTGAAATAAAAATACGAACAACTATGTTATAATTTGATTATTATCTGTTGACACTGCTTAAAACTTACTAAGCATTGTAATGCTTACTCCGTTTACTTTGTTTCCTCTGTTTTATAGATCTCTTTTGGAAGCTACAGGCTCGGGGATCGTCAGCAACTAGTCACACTATCACTATCCACTGTTTGGTACTGCTACGTTTTGGATTATCTTATGGCATGTATAGAATAGACTAGTAGTGGGAGGATATTTTGGTCAATGTATATAAGCCATGCGAAAATGGCATCTTTTGAATGTGTACTTATAGAAGTTTAAATTGTATCCCTGACTGTCTTTAGTACTTATCTCAAGGAATGTTCAAAAAAAAAATTACTGTTCTGATATGAGCTTCAAGTCTGGTAATGCCCCTTTATCTATTCCGGCGACGGATACGGGATTGGGGTGTTACACTTAGCATAACACATTTGTATATATATATCACAATAGCTTACTAAATCATACCCGAAATAAATCATTACGAGCCATTCCAATGGCTAGGTTACAAAATAACATCTCAAGCCACCATTGGCCAAGCTGTCCTATACATGCCATTATACCAAAATAAATTTACTAAGTATACCCAAAATGTTAGTTGATAGTGTGACGTTGCTCCAATGATCATCCAACCTTCACAAGCTTTCGAGCACTGTAAGACAGGGGAACAATAAAAGGAGTAAGAATTACATGCTTAGTAAGTTCGTATAACGGAAATTAAACTTACCAATCTTGATTATTAAATCTAAACATACAATATCATGTTTCCATCCATTTGGCTAAATTTTCCTAAGCACATACATTCAATCAAACATGTTAGTCACCAAAATCTTTATATAAATCAAGAAACATAGATGAGCTCATCAAGCAATATTTTATCTAGTCATTACTATTTTATCTCAAGCTTTTCATGACAAGTCAAGAGTTATATGTCCTTTGAATCATTGAATTCCAATGAATGCTTAAGTAGTACACTCGAAATGTGCGATTCAACAATTCATCAATTTCTTATTCAAGGGTACCCATTAGGGCACTTAACCAAGAAACACTCTCTTGAGCCACATATCATTTAACAAGATTACCAGCCCAGACTAAATCCTTTATATAACGTATGCTCAGGGGAGCTCAATTAGGATTACCAATCCAGGCTAAACCCTAATCATAACGTATGCTCGAGAGGTATTACATCGGGATTACACGTCCGGGATAAATCCTTTTTTATAAAAAGGTCACTAGGATTACTCGTCTGAGCTAAATCCTGTTTGCAACAAAGGTAGGACCTTACTTGTTTCGGGAAAGCATACACATTCGTCGGAATTCAACATCCAATCGGGACTAACCCTTTTACCACCATTTCAAGCTTATTTTCATTTTTCATCATAGCATAAAAGCGAAGCACATTAACATAAATCACAATACATACAACACAAAAATTAATTAACATAATTACAAGTCCGATTAAGTTACACGAACTCACCTCGACACTTGTTCGCGTAAAAGTCTACTAATCCGAAATCTTTTCTTTTCCTCGATATAACCTCGAATTAGTGTTTTCTGGATCTATATAAATAAATTTAATCATCAATTTCATACATTTCATACTTAAACGAACTCAATTTACGTCCTAGTAAAAATTACCATTTTGCCCCTAAGTTTTCCAAAAATTCTATTTTCGTCTCTAGGCTCGAAAAATGAAACTTGTGCAAATTACTCCCTACTCCAAGCCTAATCAGAGCCCCATTAAAAATTTTACAACACATGTTTACATAAAATTTCATAATTTTTCCTTCAATTTCACAAGTTTACATTTTAGTCCCTAAATCAAGTTTTCATCAAAAATCACTTTGCAAAAATTGTTTATCTATCATTAATCTTTCATTTTTTACCATAAATTTCTAATTTCCAGCATAATACATCCATGAACCATTTTCATACCTTGATAACTTTTCAAATTAATCCCTCAAATAGAGAGATTAAGCTATCCTGGTTTTAAAAATACCAAAATTACTAAAAACAGAACAAGGAAACTTACCCAATTAGGCCTTGAAAGCTTCTTTTCTCTCACCTAGGGTTTCCATGTATTTTTAAGGTTGAAGATGACAAAATAAGATGATATTTCTTTTTTATCATCTTTTAATTTAATTAATTATTTCAAATTCCAATTTAGTCCTTGAACTTTTTCTATATTTCCATCGATGAGTCATCATGAAAATTCTACATACTTTTCTTAATGGTCTAATTACTATATAAGGACCTTAATTTTTGAATTCCATAGCTATTTGATCCTTATAGTTACTAGAATTCAACTTTCGCATTTTATGTGATTTAGTCATTCTCGTAATTAAACACTTAATCGAAAAAAATTTCATATAAAAAATTTCACACATCATTTGTAACATATTATAGGCCATATGATAAACTAAAAATAATATATATTTTGGGTTGGATTTGTGGTCCCGAAACCACTGTTTCGATTTCACTGAAAAATGGGCTATTACATCTTACTAAACTATCAATTTATATGCAGGTTGTACCTGAAGCTAAAAAATTTAGAACTTCGAGCATTGATCCTGAATTTGAAAGGATGTTAGACCAGATATTCATGGCGATAGTTGCCACCAGTCATAAAGCATGGACACCTTCTTCAGGTAAACTCCTTAGTGAATTTTTTAAGGATGCTGACAATGAGATACTTGAAGAGAATGAGGAAGAAAATGCGATAAGTGATGTTCACGTTTCAACTCAAGTGGGACGTGCCTTTGATAGAAACAATAAAAAAAGAATAACATTTGAGGCAGAAACTTTAGATTTTAAAATTGGAAGGAAGAAATCCTCAAAGTAAATTGAAGGGAGTACAAGATTTTCCAATCAAATTGAAAAATTATATAATACAACTGACAATATGAGTCAAGCCACATCTAGTTTGACTCATGTTATGGATCCATATGGTATTCCACATGCAATCAAAGTGCTTGACAGCTTGTTGGAGGAAGTTACAGAAGCTAGTTCGTTATACTTTTTCTCACTAAATTATTAATTAATAATGATAAGTGAACTGTGTATTTATCAATTAATCCCAAAATTAGAGTTTGCTGGCTTAAGAAGAAACTTGAGGAGAGTTAAAATTTTCCAATATTCTAAGGTCTTGAGATATTTACTATGTGACTTATAAATGTCATCCATGTGTAATCTTTGTTTGACTATTTATTTTTGTGTAATATTGTTTTATCAATATTTGTTTATGTTCAATTTTTGGATATAGAATTTGTTCACAGGTAAAGAGTATGATTGACAATTCATGTTGTGATGGAAGTGATGACAAAAGGGAAACTAAAGAGATTTTACAACTTATGAAAATATTTTAAGACGGACCCTTATCGTTCTCGGCTTTCAAACAAACGATCTTCTCTGCTATTCTCATACCATAAATTTCCTCGAGTGTGGGCTTAATCAAATCGAATCAAACACAGAAACTAGAAATAATTTTCTGTTCTTTTGGGGGTGAAAACAAAAATTCTCTTCTCAAATGAAAATCGACAGAATCGTTATTCCAAAAAATATATTTAATTCTAAGAGAATAAAATAAGAACCTTGTTGAATTGTACAATTTTATTTCAACTAGAACAACGAACTCCTTGTCTAACTAGAAGTTAAGGTGGAGGCATTAACTAGGGTTGGTTGTCCACCCTATTAACACAATGGGCTTTTAGGCCTCTTTCATATCGGGTCCTATTACGAGTACTTTCTAAGTTTTTAACCCAATAATTTATAATTTGATCCAACTCAATATTTGTTTTTCTATTTCCCAAAAAATAAACTTCAATATTTATATTAAATAATTTTCTCATTCTCAATTTACCCCGGTAAAATTATAACGATTTTATCCCTAGTAAAAACTCTAAGAAAATAGATCTAATATTTCACCATTCAACTTGTTCACTATGACCAGGTTTATTTTCATTTTTGGGCTTTAAAATAGCTTAGAAACATAAATTCATTCTTTCGATCATTTTTTAGTAATCCATGGTTTTTTTCAAATGAATCATTTCTCATTTTCATTTTCATTTCCATTTTGAGAAAACTACAATCATTTCCAAATGATTCCATTTCTCCATTTCAGAGAAAACCATAACCATTTCTGAATGTTTTTCATTTCTCTATTTCTATTCATTTTTTCATGTCGATTCAAAGACGCAATTAATTTTTGGTTTCAACGAGCTAACGAAGGAGCTGATTGGACATATGTAATCGAGGCTCAAATGATTTATAATTAAGTTTTAGCTTTTCGCCTATTAATTATAAACTAATTTAGTTACGAAGTCAATCCACTATAGTATCGTGACTAAGCTCAACCCAATGGCATGCCATCACGAAAACAACTACTTAGTTCTCATCCAACGACCTTGTCATAAATGTGTTTCCCTCATAGGTTATCCTTAATCTCTTTGGGATAATATTCATTTTCCTAATATGATCCTATTTTATCTCATGTTAACCATTATAGCTTCCTTCATGAAAAGTCAATTACTATTAAATAGTCAATCAAGTCATTCATCACAAAGATGAATGACCTATGGCTATGTCTACTTTTCATCAACCATGCAATGCCAATGAGAGGATATCATTTACCCATATCTCGGGCTATGAATTCAATTTTTGTGAACGACGCTACATACTGCAGAAGTGGTATACCCAATGCACCAACTTTTGGTTCCTTATCTTTTCAAACTCAGGCTTTAACTTACATCAAAGTATACGAGTCAAACATAATTAATTTGTCATCCAGTCAAGATTTAGGTATGCCACACTATGAACGTAACAAGTGAATAAATCCATAAAAAGATTCAGGATCTATTCTTCTTGGGTCCAGTTCGATGTACTGTCAGTCCAGTCAGTCACATCTATTTCCCTATCTTCTAGGATTCATCCGTTCCGATGCCCAGGGCAAAACATCTCCCTAATTGGACTTGATAAATGACATATTAGTCTTTTAATCATTTTACTCATTTTTGATTACGTTAAGGACATGTTTGTGTTAGTCGACTAATATAAGTTGTCTTTCCATATTACGATTTGACCACGTGATACTGCTTAGTATTAGTTAAATATAAGACAACCAATGAGCAACATTTGCTTTCATTTTGCTTTACGTAAAAAAATCATATGAGGACATTATACAAAGTATTAATGTAATTCATGAAAAGTTTTATTAACCAATCTGTTCAAAGAAATTACAAGTGTACATTAACAAAAATACTAACTTAGGGTACCAAATCCAGCAAAATATATATTGAAGCAACCATGCATGGATTCAAAACAGTTAGGTTAGGCATGGATTTGAGAGATCATTGATGGTTATAAATCACGTTGCATGATTAACTTTAGGATGTCAAAAATTGTATTCACAAGTTTGTTGAGAGTTTTGGAAACAATATACAATTTGCAAAGTTCAAGACACATATCTTCTTGTGAAATGTTAGGAATTTTTTTGTACATTTTGGGCATCAACGCAAAATTTTTCTAATTTCGAAAAAGATTTCAAAGTTCTGAAGCAACAATAAGTTTATACTTTGAAATTGTGCTTGAGAATGTTTCAAGGATGGCCATTGATATAATTTGTGACACCAATACCCAACCCAATCGCCGGGTTCAAGTATCAAGTGTCAAACTTGACCTGAAATACTTGACAAATTTTCTAACCTTTACTCAATTTCAAAGATAATAACATATTTTCAAATTTTAAATTTCAATTATGTTCTCTACCACAAAAGAGCTAAGTCCTTATAGACATTCTACTTTATTAAACAATAATAACTATTTACAAATTGTAACTAAAGACTTTACTACGGCTACACTAAATTAATCCCTGAGGTGTGGCCTCTAAGGATGCCTCTCTATACGCATGACATGGCCTAAACACCCATCATGTGAATCTGATGGAGTCTGGTTGGATCCCTTCACACAACCTTTAAGTCACCCTGGCCCTGTATACAAAGCAGAACAACTTTAAGCTCGAACAAAATTAGGGAGAATTTGTATGAAAGAAATCGAAACTCTGAATTTTTAGGCAAATAATGATACAAGTATAGAATTTAAAGTCCTTGGGTACCGTAGGGGACTCTGTGATTTCACTAGCATAACCGATGTATAATCTCTTATTTAGCCATAAGTGTGGTCTTCCAAATAGCAAATTATTTTGAGACTTAACCTTGTTTAGCTTCATCTCAAACTTTCATTATACCTTTCCTATATGACTCCTAAAAGATAATCATATACACTAATATGCGAATTGTCAACTACCACTAGCGATTTGTATTTTTCTTTGCCACAGTGGCGGATCCTTTCCTGGATCCTTTCATTCTACACTAAACGCAACATATGTTACCACATTACCCTCGACGATTATCTTCTTTTGACTTAACATGTTGCATAGAACTTTTCTTCTAAGGAAATACATTTAAAGATACCTTCATTTGCGGTCTTAAACATGAGATTCGACTGATGTTTAAGCACCCATTCCCTTGTGGACTAGTACTTATAAGGGAGTTGTAACACCCGAATTGTAACAGCCCGATTTTAGTTAAATCGGAACAGTGGTTTTGGGACAACAAATCTGAGGTTGTAAAAATATTTTAATATTGTTTTTGTGGTTTACAACATGTTAATATGTATGTCTGAAAATTTCATGACCTAATTTTATCGTTTAAGTGGTTAATTTGAGAAAAAAGACTAAATTGCGTAAAATTCAAAAGTTGCATTCTATATGATAAAGGTGTCTATTTGTCATGGCTCATTAAATGAGAGGTCCTTATGATGTTATTATGCCATTGATGAGGTTAATGGACATTAATGACCTTATATTATGTGAATTATAATGTTTTAATTAAAGGTTAAAATGGTAAATTGATTAATAAGTTAATATTAATTAATACAAAATAAAAAATGTTCATTTTGTTCATCTTCTTGTCTGAAAATAGAGAAAATAATAGGGTTTTGATGCTTTCATCCATTCGACACTTGCATAGCTTGATTGTGGTATGTTTTGGGCTTGATTTTTCATGATTTTTACGTTTTTGTGATCGTTGCTTCGTGTTCTAACTAGCCTGTGTCTTAATTTCCGAAATTGTTGATGATTTTATGAAGTGCCATTGATGAATGCTTGAGATTTTGAATGATTGTTGATGAATTTTGAAAGTTTGATGAAAGTTATTGAAGTTTTGTAAAGTGATTTTTAGTAAAATTTCATAAAAAGGATTAATTTGTGAAAAGTGTAAAATGTGTGTTTAAATTTGTGAAATAAATAAAAATATGGGCTGATATGAAGCTATATGAAATTCGGCTAGCATGAAATTAGAAAGAAATTGTGTAATTAGTGATTTTGTGAAATAAGGACTAAATTGCAAGAAATGTAAAAGTTTAGGGCTAAAGTGAAAATTGGCTAAATTATGTGTTTGTGGATGAAATTTTTTGAATTGGTAATTAAATAGATTAATTTTGAATACGTATAGATCCTAAAAGAAAGAAATGGGATCTAGATTGGGGAAAAATGAAAGTTGACGAATAGTCGATTACGTCCGTCTATTCCCATTACGAGGTAAGTTCATATGCAAATTAATGTCTTTGAATTGAATTATATATGTTATATTATCATTGAATTTCTAAAAATGTTGAACGAGCAAGTACGAGCATAAATTGACAAAGTTACAACATCCGAAAGTCCCGTACGAACCCTAGGAATAATATAGGATACGAATGTCATGACATTAGGTTACCAAGATGTGATTACATGTAAGACCATGTCTAGGACATTGGCATTGTATTGAGATTATGTGTAAGATCATGTCTGGAACATTGGCATCGTTAATCGATTTCGTGTAAGACTCTGTCTGGGACAGTGGCATCGATATGGAATAACATGTAAGACCATCTCTGGGATATGGCATTGTACGAGCTTATGTGATTTTCGAGTATCCTTAACGATTCCGAATGGTTGAATAGGCAAAGACAAGTTGAGAAAGAATATGTTAATGAGTTAAATGACTCAGGTACATACGAGATTCATACAAGAATTGGAAAGGGAAATGGTTGATGAAATTATAGGTGAATTTGAATATGTATTCATTGAGAAAGGTTTGTGCATCTATATGTGTTTACTTGTTTTGGCCCATTGATGAAGATGTTGTGATTCATGTGGTAGATTTATTTGTATATGGCTTACTAAGGTTTTAATGTTTACTTTGTGTGTTCTTTTCATGTTTTATAGATTATCGAAGTTAGCTCGGACTCGGGGATCATCAGGAAACGTCATCACACTATCAATCATCTCGTTGGTACTTTTGGAGCTTTGTATATATATGGTATATGGCGTCTATAGGCTAGTGTCATTTTGGTATGTTTTGAGTTATGATATTAGCCATGAGATTTGGCTTGTAAATGTTGATAAATAAGGCCATTTAAGTTGGCTTGAATTATGGGTTTAATATGTGATACATGAGATGTATATAATGTTTTATGTGTTGCCTTTGTTTGCTATGATTGTTGATATGATTAAATGGTTGCTCATTTGGTAAGTTATTAATGCTTGAGGAAAGGTAGATTATGGTATGATTTACAGATGAGAAATTGATATGTTTTTTAGGCAAGAAATAGGTGATAAGTTGATGGATTAATGCGTTGAAAAAATATGCAAGTTAGATGATTTTGGCATAGTAAAATGCTATGTATTGGTTGTGGAATTGAGTAATTGAAATGGTTGTGAATAGATGGCATTAAATGTATATGAATTGGCAGATTTTTGTTGCTTATATATGTGTTGAAAAGATACCATTTTGATGGCAAGGTGTGCATGAGAAAAATGGTGACAAATTAGCTTTTCGAATGGCCTATTTATGTCCACAAGGGCAGAGACACGGGCGTGTGTCTCAGCCGTGTGTGACACATGGTCATGTTACACGGCCGTGTGTCCCCTAGGGTACCCTTTCGAATTAAGGAAGTATACCTTACAGTTTTGACACAGCCTAGACACACAGGCATGTTTATTGGCCGTGTGTGACACACAACCTTAGCACATAGGCGTATGTGGCCATTTCAAAAGGTACACGGGTCTGGCACATGGGTGTCTAGTCGACCGTGTGACCCAAGTTAGTAACCCCCTTAGGTTTCACACGGCCTAGCACACGGGCGTGTCCTCAGCCGTGTGGTGCAAGTCAGAATGTATGCCCTGTTTTCACACGGCCTATGACATGGGCATGTGACCAATTTTTATATGTGATTGATTTAGTCCTGAACAGCTCTAAAGCATGTTTTAAGGTCCCGTAGACCTATTTAAGAGACTTTGTGTATGTGAATGAATATTATGCTATATTGAATGTTATATTTTTCGGTAATTCCTCGTAACCCAATTCTGGAAATGGATACGGGTTGAGGGTGTTACACGAATTTCTAATAACCTAAAATTAGGAACATAACACCCCTATATCATGTTCAACTTAGGGAACCTGATATAGGAATATTACATTTGGTGCCAAGGTAATTCTTGGCTAATTACTATTATATTTGAACATAAAAATGGAAAAATAATAAATTTAAATAATTTATATTTAAATCCATTACTACTACTTGGGACATGCTTAATTTTTCCTAAGTACATGCCATTCTATTCAAAATTTTAAAACATACCCTCTTGTTGCTTGAAGATGTGATGAGATGAAGACTCATAATCACAACTCTTCAAAATTTCTGTACCTAATCTGCGAACGGAAACAAACTGTAGCTGAGTATACGCCTGGTGGTATTACTATAATTCAAATACTTAAGGTAAAAACAATATATATACACATTAAATCTTACCACTATTTTACCTTCAATTAATCATTTATGCATTTAAAATTTAAATTTATTCTAATAATATATATCTTAAATAGCTTTTCTTTATTTTAATTATTATATCTATATCCATTTTCATGCATTTCATCAATAACCATTTCATAAAATCATTATTTCATATATTTCATTTCTGTATCCCAATTCAATTACTTATTCTATTTCATATCTAAAACTTTACAACATTAGGCTTTCAATAATTATTTAAACCAACATTTTTCAATAAAAATAATTATAATTAATTCATAAGATTATATTCAATTAACTTATACACTATTTCATTATTTCCAATTCATTCTATTTTTACTTCTTATTTTGATATCTCAATTTCAATTCACATTTCAATTCATAATTTCACTTTCTCATACTTTCAATAGTTTAATCGATCAATTCATTTGATTTTCTTATTTCATTTATTCAACTGATTTCAATATCAATAATTCGATATTTTAGCAAATTCATAAACCTTAAGTTCATGCTTCAAATCTTACATTTTAATTCCATTCACAAATTCAAGTCACATTTTCAATTTATAATCTACTTTTTCATTTCTTTCCAATGGCTCAATCGATTCAATTCAGTTGATTTAACTTTCCATTTAATTACCCCTATTAACAGACTCGGACTTTGGCGGATACGCAGATCTAACCAAACACACCAGATTGGCACCCAGTGCCTCATCAGATGGTTTGAAGCAAAGTTGACACCCAGTGTCTCATCGGCAGAGCCGAAGCAAAGTGGTACCCAGTACCTCATCGAATCTATCCGAAGTAAAATAGTGACACCCAGTGTCTCATTGACTCGAGGTTGAAGTATCCCTGAACTCTTCCAATCCTATGGCATACCAACTATATCCGACTTAGCCCGACTAGTTAATAGGGTCTCCAAATTCACATTTCAAATCACTTTCAATGTCAATTTAACTTTCAATTCAAATTCATAATTCAATTCAATTCTCATTCAATTTAAATTCACTTTTCCACTTTCTAATTAATAAACAATTCAATACCAATACATATTTCAGATAATCACATATAATCATATTTCAAATCAATTCAAACCACTTGTCAATCAATACACAATTCACATATTCACACATATTCATAAACTAATTCATTTTTATTTCATTCATATTTTTAATTTATTTCCAATCAAATTCAAATCAATAATTACTTTTCAATCAATATACATTTCAAATACTCACATAGTTTCTTCATTCAATTCAATTTGATTCAATTCAAATCACTCTTAGTTTCCAATCAATATACTTTCAAATATTCACATAATTCATAATTCAATTACTTAATTTAAATCACTTTTAATTTCCAATTTGTTCACGTTCAATTTCAATAGCCATAAACATTTTTGAATCAATTTCATTCAAATCAATATTATCATCTCAATTGCTTACCTAATTTTACTTACCATGCATTTTAATTAAAATATAACAATTAATAATAAATAGATTTGAATTATAGTAATACAAACTTGGATTTCGTAATTACTCCTCGATAACTTTCTCATTTCCTTTCGGTGCCGATGCCTCAGGTTATTTGCTAAGTACGAAAATAATAATAATAATTTACACTATTAATTACAACACTAATTAATAATAATAATTGAATTTCTATCCAATTTATACCCTAATTCAATTTAATCCTAATTAACTCATTTACTTTTCTAATTCAATTCATACTTTATTTCCATTCAATTTCCTTCCATATTCTACTTAACTATCTAATGTTCATAATAAAACCCTAATTTAAAATTTCTTTCAATTTAATCCTTTAATCAATTCTAACTTGAAATTCATTCAATTAAGCCCCTAATTCATTCAATTATAATTTAATGCCTACAACACAAAACTTATAGCCTAATTGACAATTTAATCCTTTAATCAATTCTAACTTGGAATTCATTCAATTAAACCCCTAATTCATTATTTTATTCAACATGAACTATGTTTAAAAACCTAAGAATTTCCAAAATTTCAACTTGATTTCAACAAAATTTTGTTCTAAATCTTCTAAAACATCAAAATTAAGTAAAAGGGGCTTGATTGACTTACCTATTAAAGTTTAAAGCTTCAAAACCTGAATTTCTCCTTTTATTTTTCTTTCTTTCCTTCCTTTCCCCTGTTCCGAAATAGCTTCTTTCTTTTTCTTCTTTGTTTTTTTTCTTTATTTCATATATATATATATGTTAGTTAATAATATTAATAATAATAATACATTATAATAATATAATAATAAATATCTATTTACTTAAAAAGTAATTAAATAAATATATTACAAATGTATAAATACTATTATTACATTTGTATATTTTTATCACCATACACTTGGCTTTTATTTAATTCAATTCATAATATGATATTTATAATAAATTATTTAATTATTATTATAATAAATATCTTTAGCTTAAAATATAAGTAAATAAATAAATAATTATATTACAAATGTTTACATATATTTATTACACACGTGTTTTATCATCACCCTACATTTTTCAACTATTTAATTTAATGTATAATTTAATATCAATTAAATAATAATAAATATCTATTTAATAACAAATATATGTATTACAATTGTGCACACATATATTTTTTTACAATTGTATATTATCATCACCATCCACTTGTCCTTATTTTATTTATTTCATAATAAATATAATATAATTATAATATAATTATTATAATTTAACATAATTAAATTTATAACGAATCTATTTATTTATATTAATTAAACAAAAAAATCTTAGATTTTTGTTTTGTTTGCCGCCTCATTTAATGGAATAGGCTTAATTGCCTATTTAGTCCCTCATATTTTCTTTTAATCTATAATTAGACTTTCATACATTATTCAATTTAGTCCTTTTTTCCATTATTTCTTTTAATTAAGCAAAATTCACTTAATCAAAACCTAATTAAACACACCACTAGACTCATAAATATTTCTAATAATTATTTACGAACCCTTTTCACTAGAACAGAGGCCTGATATTGCACTTTTTCGATGCCCGTGAATTTTGGGTCATTACAAGGAATGAATAAGAGACTAAACTGAAAGAAACCGTAAGTTGGTGGCCTATATTGGAAGAAAAAGAGAGCTAGAAATCGAATTGGACATGATTAAGATCCAATTATGATTCAGTTAGAATGGAACCAGTCAATTAGTAGTGCATGGTTTTCATGAGGTTAGAAGAAGCACAGAAAAGGTTATAAATATCTAGGAGATGGCTCTCAGAGATGATTTTCTTCCCAACCTTGACCAATTTCTTATTTTCATATTCTTTGATAGCTCGAAAAAGGAATAACCATGGAAAGTTCTGCATAGAGTAAACTTCATGAGGATTAAGCTGGAAAAGTAGGGAAACTAGCAAGCGAGTAAGGTTCTTAACCCTCCTATGTACATAAGGTAAAGCTTGTGGATGTCAGAACTATTTTAAGGGTTCTGCATGCTTATGAAAGCTTATACTTTTAAAATGTAGCCATAAGTTTAACTACTAGATTTTTTGTTGTAAGCTACTAATTGGAGAATGGAATATCTAGTGTTTGAGAGAAGGAATAAGCTAAGGAAATAACAAGGATTAAAGTGAGTTCCTAACTCTAAACTTGTTATGATTTACGTCTTTTAAGTACGCCATGTTGCATAAACATGAGATATGATGGCATGAGCATGCATCACAAAATTATGGTTAAACCTTAAGGGGATAGATGAAGTTTCAAAAGAGAAATGGGGAGAGAACCCATTAGTTACTACCTCAGGAAAAGCTCGAGACCTTGTGGAGGGAACACTGCGGTTTTTTATCATCAAGGTTAGGTGATGTAAATGAGGTAATAGGAGAAGGATTCAACAAATAGAATTATGGAAAAGTATTTACCACGATGACAATATCAATTAGTCCTTCAGTGTGACACTGTGACAATGGTATATAGCGTAAGACCATAGATGAAAAAAGCTATGCCAGTCTAGTATGAAGTACGTAGCATAAGACCATGGATGAAAGATGTCATGGCTGCATGATACACGGTAAAATGGTAATGGCGTAAGACTATGGATGAAAGACGCCGTGGCAGTAAGGAAAATGGTATAAGGTATGCGATGTGAGACCATAGATGAAAGATGTTATGGCAACCAGATATGATGAGTAAGAGTATGGATGAAAGACTCCATGACATCATGAGTTAAGCGTCAGGATGGCGAAGCAGTATAAGACCATGGATGAAAGACTCCAATGGCTTCCACAAAATAAGTCAATCGGGATAGTAAACACAAAATAAAGATTACTCCACAGAGGCAGTAAACACTAAGAAAGTCCATAAGGATAAGGGAATGGGATGAGAAGAGATTAAGACCATAACTCAGCTATGGTAACCAACAGAGTCCGCAAAGACATCAAGAGCGAGGCCTGTTACTAGTACGCCACGCATGAGACACCACTTAAGTGGAAGAAGGGTAAAGAAAATATAAGTATGGTAAGAGGATCATGAGGAATTTGCCAATATGGTGATAGATGTAAAAACCAACAAAACATGGGCGAAGACCCAACAAGAATTAGAGGAAGATAGGTCATTCGAGAACTGGTCTCAATATGGAGATGTAAGAGGGGAAATTATTCGAGGATAGCAAATAATAATCTATCATGAAGAGCCACCAGGGAGAGTTCAAAGGAGTTTTACTCGAGAAGTAAATCTCAAGAAAGGAATGACAGTCTCACTCTCAGGATAAGGATACTGTCTTGGATAGTATGTCTGTCAAGATTGTTCCTGATTGGGGAAAGTCCATTGTGGGCTCATCGCCGCAATGAAAATCATAGGGAGGAAATAGGCAAAAGAGATATGGTAGACTCGTATAGCCACAGGACGGTAAGTCAGTTGTTTATTAAATGGGAAAGGTGGGGTCCCAAGTTAGTGTGTACACAATGTGGATTACTAGAAGTAACCCTACCACTGCTGCCAAAGGGACGAAACAAGAACGGGTTCACTAGAGTGGCGAGGTCAGTTGTAAGTCAGCACGATACGAAAGTGTTAACAAGTCCTTCAGGACTATCGTAAAGAATGAGTCTGCCAAGGATTAGTCCAACCATGAAATTTCACTAAGGTATGTCTTAAAAACCCTTGGATGGAAAGGGGAGAAAGCCGGTATAAAGGTACAAGATGATAGACGACATACAACCAAAAATGATAGAGGTCATTAAACACCCCATATGCGGTAGGTCTAAAATAGAAAAAAAGACGAAAAGTAAGGATAGGACTCAAGGATGTAAACTTGCCATGAGCAAGAAGGGACTATTTTATTTATGTTAGTTTGTTTTATACTTTTGCCCTCATGTGACATGGTTTAACTATGTTGTAATAAGGGAACTCACTAAGTTGATATGAACTTATAGCAGGGTGCTGATGTTCACAGAACTTATGAGGATGATCAAGGACTCAAAGAAAGGACCAAGCCAGATAAAAAGATATCAATGACCGCAAGAAGTTTAGAGTCATGCACATAGGAAAGGGGTACCATTGGAGGATTCGCCTCAAAATTAGTAACAGCAAAGTCAGATAGCATATTTAGGATTTGGGTTTTTAGGATGAATAGTCCTTAGCTAAATTTTAAAAAGTCATTTTGTAAACAAACAATCTGAATAGCAATATGAACAATTTGAAGGACTGAACATTCGGTGGCTTACGACCTTAGATGTAAGCTTTATTATTTTATTAGATGGTTTTATTTTTAGATTATTTTATATCAGTTTAGTTAATAATTATTAAGTATAAATTAAATCATGACGCTCCATACCCAGATTTGGTGGACAAGTCAGTCATGGGGTGTTACAACAATCTTATAGGACCTTTCCAATTTTACGCCACTTACCAAGAAACTCTCATTAATGATAGTTACCAGCGGACTACTTCTTTCATAGATTGTTTTTGGCGACTCCCGCCTTTGATAATCTCAAGCAGACTTTCCCGCATTACTTAGTTATAATGGACGTCCTCTTTCTCTATGAATCTCAGGCAAACTTTACTAACTAAAAAGTTTTGGTGGACATTCCCTCAAAGTGGACCTAGGTAGACTTTTACTTTTCGAGTGATCCCTTTGTCAACGACTATTTAGAATCTCAAATTCGAAGAACCATTCCGTAAAAACTTTATAAATGATGGTTCTACACCAACTCTAGTAGACTCTTATTGATAAATATCTTTCAAAGGAAACATTTTTTCCTTCCACTTATTATAATAGCCCATTTTCAATGAAATTGGAACAGTGGTTTCAGGACCACAAATCCAAGTCCGTAAGAAAAAATTATTTTAAATTTATTTTATTGTTTACCGTATGATAGGAATATCGTTTAAAAATTTTGTTAAGAAAATTTTACTGGTTACATGTTTAATTGCTAAAATGACTAAATTGCATAAAAAGAAAAAATTGAGTTCTAGTAGCTATAGGTATCAAATAGCTATGGAATTCAAAATTGGAGGTCCTTATATGGTAAATAGACCATTAAGAGGAGTTAGTAAATAAGTATTATGATTCATCCATGAAAATTTAAGAAAAGAAAATGATTAAATTGGAAAGTGAAATAATAAAAGATGATAAATGATAAAATAATGAAAATATCATCATATTATCATCTTTCCCAAATAAAAATACATAGAAACCCTAGCTAAGAGAAGAGAACTCAAGTAAGCTATTTTGGCTTAATTAGATTTGAATAGATCAAATACGGAGCTAGATCAAGGTAAAGAAAAAGTAACGGATTAGTGGAATACAAATTCACGAACATTATCGAGGTAAGTTCATGTAACTAAATTGTGTATATTTATATGTTTGAATTTAATGTTGTATATGTGAATTGTATAAATGCCATATGTATGAAATTGATCATATTTCCAATAATGCCCGATAAATAATAAGTCTCGTTTAGATGAATGAGATTCGATGGATACAGGATTTCCAAATTGGTTGTGGTCCTGCATATGTTGCGGACACACCATAGCTTGAAAGAGCATACCGTTATTAGCCCTCTCAAGCTTCCCGTTATATGGTTTTTGTGAGCTTCCTGTTAATAGCTCTTTGGAGCATCACGATTGGTTGTGACTTTGCATGTGTTGTAGACACACCATAGCTCTTATGAGCGTCCCAATATATGGCTCTTTGTGAATGTCTTGATTAAAGGTTCTTTCATGAGCTTCCTGATTATTTGGCTCTCTAGAGCCTCCCTATATGGCTCGCTTAAACTTCCCAATATAGGGTTATCTGGAGCTTCCTGATTAATGGCTCTTCGAAGCTACCCATTATTGGCTCGCATGAGCTTCCTGTTATATGGCTCGAGAGAGGACTTCCCAATTATGTGCTCTAATGAGCACCCCTGAATATGAATTGACAGACTTCAAATTCGTACACTTCATGTGTACTATCCTTGTATCTATCGATATTTTAAATAATTCAATAGGTAAAGTTCAATATGAGATGATATGAATTCAAGATGAATTACTATGAGAAATACTTGAAATACAAAGATATGTACATGTTCATGGACAATTGAAGTGATAAGTACATGTATGTGGAAATTGAATATTGATGAGCTCATTCATGTTTTTAGGTATTTATGTGAATTACATGACTAACATGTTTGATGAGGATATGTGTTTAGGCACATGGCCAAATTGGCTTGAGCATGTTTATTTGCTTACTTTAAATGAAAATTAAATGGTAAGTTAATTTCCTATTATATGAACTTACTAAGCATTAAATGCTTACTCTGTTTTATTTTCCTCTATTCTATAGTACTTTGGAAGCTCAATGGGTTGGAAGTTCGGCAGAGATATCATCACACTGTCACTCGGCTCATTTCGATATAAATAGTAAACTCATTTTAGTTATAATCGCATGTATAGGTTAATTAACCAATGTTGGCACATAAATGTTTGGTTCTAAGTAGCCATTTGAAATGGCTTGTGATTGACATATTTTGGTATGGATATATGTGTCTTTATCTAGTTAATGCATATGGTAAAATGATTGAAGTTAAAGTGAGGATGGATTTTGCATATAAATATTTAATCAAATAGGTAAGTTTGGATTCAAGAATAAAATGACAATATTACATGATTAAAATATGATTCTAGTTTGAATTGAATGTATTGATTTGAAGTGTTGATATATAAATTGGTTGAGTTAGAGTGATGACAGAATTTGGGTGAGAAATGAGGCTTGAAAATGGCCTATTTCATCCCCACAGGCAGAGACACGGGCATGTGTCTCAGCCGTGTGTGACACACGGCCTAGCACATGGGCGGGTGTTTTGGCTGTGTGTCCCTTGTATATTTAAAATTTCAAAAAAAATGCTTAGAATTGATCATACAGCCTAGCACACGAGCGTATGGCTTGGCCGTGTGACCTCTGCACTTACACACTGCCTAACACACGGGTGTGTGACTTGGCTGTGTGACCAAAGTCAAAGAGTTTCATGGGTACAAACACGGGCTGGGAGACGACCATGTGCCTCATTTCAAATGCCCACACGGCTTGAGACACGGGTGTGTCTATTGGCTATGTAAGCCACACGGCTTGATCACACGGGCGTGTGTACCCTGCACCTAGGAAAAATTTTGAAATTTCACGAAAAATTTTCTAAGTACCTGGTTTAGTCCCGACTTGTTTCTAATGTAATTTTGGGCCTCGAGGGCTCAAATAAGGGACTTTATGAATAATTTCTGAAATGAATGTTAAATAATATGAAATGTTTGTAATTGTTCTGTATATTCTGGTAATACTCTATGACCCTGTTCCGGCGACGGATATTGGTTAAGGGTGTTACATTTATGTCGCGTTTAAGATGCTTCTATCAATTCATCTATTTTCACCTTTTTGGTGGATTCTTCTGTTTGGCATGCTTCCTCGCGTTTTTAGATGCACCATGTTCACTTTGTCAACTTGCTTGCCACGCAAGTCACACAGTAATCTTCTTTTTTATGCCCTGATAGGCTTTCTATTAGCGTCTTCGCGGATTCCATTTTGCCATAAGATGTATATGTTCACCACTGGTTCATGTCATAACTTAACCATGGACCTTTGATTCTAAAGAATTGATGAATTACTTTTGAGGTGTCGCCCCGAAGGACCTATATACCGTTTGCATGGTGTTTCCTCGAAGGACCTGTTTACCGTTGGAAACACGAAAATATACACACTTCTTCATTCCCTTTTTAACTCAAATTCATGTAGTTTCGGTAAAATTATTGTCAAAAAATATATAATTATTATAAAATAATTATTCTAGACTTAAATTATTAACATAATGAATTTTAATTAATTTTATAATAAATTTTAATTATTTTCAACAAATTTTCACAAAGGGCAAAAACGACTCGGCAGACACTGCTAAAAGCTCAAAATCGAGAAACAATTTTGAAGCATCAAGGAGAATTAATTTTTCAGCCTAAGACGGTCCAAATTATGTGTATTAATTCATAATATAATTAATTTTAATTTATATCCAACTTAATTTGGGTTAAATAAATTATTATTAATTAATTATGAAAAGTGGCTTAGTTGAGCTGAACTGAGAAAAACTGAACCGACTGAGTACTGGACAGCCCAAAACCGTCCTACATGCTGACCCAATCAGCTTACTTGGCTGATTAATTAGCTTGCAAAATTACCCTTGAAAACTTGTTCAAATTGCAAACAAACCCCTCCACTATTTGTATCTTTCTAGATTTGCCCCAACTTTAATATAACAAGTTTGAAAACTTCAAACTTGCCACATGTGTGGCCGGCCATGGGAGGGCTCTTTGGCCACACCACAATTTTCTCATCTCTTCTCTTCTCTCTTTATTTTTCCATCTGTTTTCCTTTATCCTCTTGCCAATTTCACCTTTTGAAAAAGAGTCGTTCATCCATCATTTGGAGCAATATTCAAGCATTCATAGAAGTCTTGGTTCGACAAGAAAAAGTGAAGAAGGAAGAGTGGAGCAACGCAGCCAAGCCACAGAGAAACACTGGATTTGCTTCTTATTCCCTATCTTGTTAAATTCTGTTGTTGTCATGATGAACATGTCTATGAATATTTATGTTGATATGATTTATTTAATTAATATGGCTTAAATTCAATTCGTGTTAGGTTGATTGCATTTCGTCCTCTTAATTTATTAAAATTGTGTTTGTGTTGTTATAGGCCTCGGTAAGATGTTTGATTAAGTAAAATCATGACTAAGTTATTCTTGCATTATAATTGTAAGGTAACTAATGAATTAATTAATTAATTAAACGGATTGAAATTGTAATTAATTGACACGATACTTAATCAATGCATGTTTAATCATCTAAGGTAGATGATGGTTAAATTAGCAACGGTATCGAGCGATACAATTACTTTGCATAACTTGTAAGATTATTGTGATTAAACTGTTTCAAGGTAGAAGTACATTGTTATCTCGAGTAATATTTTATGTGCTTATGTGATTAAATTAATTGTTTGAATTGGCATAGAGATATATACAATGGATTATTTTAATTTCATAAGTACCTATGTGCATTAACATATTTACCTATTAAAGTTTGTTTAATCGGTTGAATTGACATAGAGATATAGTCAAGAGATGAATGGATTTTTGTAGGTAAGTATGTTCATAAGTTAGCAAATTACCGAGTTGTCGTGAATTTATTCGTAACAACATAAACGTGAGTTTAATAATTCTAAGTTAAGAAATGTAATTAATCTAACACAATTATGTCATCTTGATTAAATCAGTTTTTGAAATCGTGCATTAGAACTTTATTTTATTTTATTTACTTTACTTTGTATTATAGCTTTTAATCACTTTTCAAATCAAACTATTTTCTCCACCAAAATGTTTTAAATTACATTCATAAATAATTCTTTTCACAATCCCTGTGGGTACGATAACTCGACATTTACTTGTGACTTTATTACTTGTTGCGATTGTGTACACTTGCACATTTCTGTCGTTCCAAGTTTTTGGCGTCGTTGCCGGAGACTGTTTTAAAAGACATTAGTTGTGAAACTGTTAATTTTGCATTTTGGTCTACTTTTTTTGTTAAATTTTAATTCCATTTTTTTGTGTTTGTTTCATGTGTTTATGAGTATTTATCAAATCATTGACTTACTCCCCGTAAACCCTGAAATTGAAAGGGCTTTCTGACAAAGGAGAAGACAAGCGAACTAAAGAAGGACCGAAGATATGAATTTTGAAAATCCAAAGCAAAATCTAGGAGGAACATTCGCTTATAGTACTCACAATCCGATCATTGTTGCTGATGACAGAAAATGTGCCATTCAACAATATGCCATCCTCTATTCAACAAGCTCAATCCGACTATTAGGAGACCCAAAATCAAGGACAACAATTCGAGCTGAAGCCGATCATGTTCCAAATGTTGCAAAATATAGGTCAATTTAGTGGGATTCCTACTGAAGATCGACATCTTCATCTTCGGCTATTCATGGAAGTGAGTGACTCATTTAAACTAGTCAGGGCGACCGAGGGTGCCTTGAGATTGAGATTATTTCCATACTCCTTAATTGATAGAGCACGAGCATGGTTAAACTCCCTACCGTCCGGTTCCATAACTACATGGCAAGAGTTGGTTGAACGTTTCTTAATGAAATATTTCCCTCCATCTTTAACCATTAAGGTCCGAAATGAAATCACTTCATTTCAACAACTTGACGAAGAGTCTTTATATGAGGCATGTGAGCAATTCAAGGAGTTATTACGAAGGTGCCCTCATCACGACATTCCTTGTTATGTTCAAATAGAGACTTTCTATATTGGTCTCAAATGGAGCCCTTCTTTCTAAGTCTTATAACGATGCTTACGAGATTATTAAAAGAATTTCCAATAATAACTATAAGTGGCCAACCAACCAAGCAGCCTTAGAAAGACGAGCAGCAGATGTACATAAAGTGGACACACTTGCTTCTTTGGCAGCCCATGTATCCTCTATGTCTTCTATGCTTAAGAACATAACTGTTAATGGTTTCAATGGTAATCTGACAGGTCAGCAATTGAACCAGTTTGAGGATATTTCTTGTTAATACTGTGGAGATGGCCATTTCTTTAGAAATTTCCCATTAGATCAAAAGTCAAAATATTACATGGGAAATCAAAATTGAAATGTTCCACAGTCAAATTATTACAAATTTTCATGGTAGAATCATCCAATTTCTTCATGGAGTAATCAATGGGTAGACCATAGCGACTCTTCTATGTCATTTCAACCAAATTATCTGCCAGAATATTCTCAACAAGTACACAACCCACACCAACTGAATCTTCAAGTAATCTTGAGAATTTGCTGAAGGCATACATAGCGAAGAAGGATGAACTAATCCAAAGCCAAGCAGCAGCATTAAAGAATTTAGGAAACTAAATAGGACAGCTAGCCAATGATCTCAAAAGCAGACCCCAAGGTATTTGGCCAAGTGATACAGAAAATCTGAGAAGCACGGGCAAAGAGCATTGCAAAACCGTCACTGTACAAAGTGGGAAGACATGGGAACCCAAAGCTGTTCAGGTTGAAGATAATCGTATTGTAGCTCAAGGCAAAGAGGAAGTTCAACTGACTATTAAAACTCCTATTCCACAAAAATTAGATACGGTGATCCTTTATGAGGTAAACTCTAAACCAATTAGTTCTAATTACCTAATACCCTTGTCGAATACAAAAAAATTTCCATAGAAGAGTTGTCTGGTTAAAGCTAAGATTCCACCGCTGCCATATCCTTAACAATTCTAGAAGCAGCAAAATGATACTCAGTTGAAAGAAATCTTTGATGACGAGGTGACTTTTAATGACTTCGATGCTGTTAAATCCCAAGGTATAGTTGAAGTTTTTTTTCTATTTCAAAGATGGAATCGTAGGCTTCTACAGAATTAAAGCTCAATTCTTTAAACGATTCGTTAGAACATATTCTACTGTAGGATTCACTAAGTGCTGATCAAGGCAAGGAATGTTTGGCTTGGTTAGAATCTAATTCGAAGGAATTCGCTCAAGAAGGTCCACTCAAATCATTAGAGTTATCATCTCAGGAGTATACTCAACCAAAGTCGTTGATTGAAGAGCCAACTGAATTGGAATTGAAGATTTTGTCTCATCATTTGAATTATGACTATTTAGGTCTGTCTTCGAATGTGTCTATCATTATTTCAGTTAAGTTCGCAAAAGATCAAGAAGAACAGGCACTTGTGATTTTGGAAAGGCACAAGAAGGGTACTGGATGGATTATTTCACATATTTGAGTCACGGGTTGGAAGATTTGTAGGAATTACAGGAAGTTAAACAAGGCCACCAGGAAAGGTTATTATAGGCCACTAGGAAAGGTCATTATGGGTTTTCTTTCCCTAATAAGATGTTGGATAGATTTGATGAGAAAGACTATGATTACTTCTTAGATGATTATGGTTGGTATGACAAATGGCCATTTAACATCACCATGGTCAATGACGATCCTAAATAAAATAGAGGGAGTTCTCTTCACTTTCTCTATCGTTATTTTATATTTTTATATTTTTTTCTCATTTGAATAAAATGGTAGACTTAGATAAAATTTTCTTTAGTTCATTACATTAATAAAAACTCTGTCTAGGAGATTGGGACTTAAGCGAGACCATTCGTGACCCCTCTAGTCATTCCTAGGAGTTTAATTTAATGTAATTTTTCAAAAAAATATTTTTCTAAGTAGCCCAAAGAATTTAAGTATTTGTTTTGTTAAATAAAGGGTCAACTTTTAACGCAAGCACTAATTTTTTTGAGTTTTTTTTAGTTTATTTTCAATATAAGAGCTTAGGATCCAAAAAAGAGCTGCCATTGGGCTTAAAACACAACTAAGAAGGAAATATTCAACCCTTTTTCTACACAAACCTATAGCCCTTACCTTGCTCCGCCACCACTCCCAATTAGCCCAATAGTGCATCTCACTTAACCTTTTAATGTTGCAGCCCTTAAATCCCTGAATCACCACCCCAAACACCTTCATTTGAAGTCACCAACTACTGCACCTAAACTATCCTTAAAACTTCCACCCTCTTCAACTCTAAACCTTACCCTCAGCTACTCACCCACTTACCTAAAACTGAAACCACCCTTAACAAATTTCCTAAGTTTGGCGCTGAGAGTCCCTTTATCTAGCACCATTCCACGAAGTGAACAGTTTGGAATAATGGCTATGCTGCAACGCATGTAGTTTATTACTAGAGATACTAAAAAATACGGGATGACACAATCGGAGATGCATTTAAAATATATATTTCATAACCCGTTTATTTTTGTGCATGAATTTTTAGACTTTATACTTGAACCATAGACTCCAATGTCGAGGAAGGAAAAAGCTGAGTCAGATTCTGTAGGATCTGCAAATAAATAAAAAGGGGGATCTTTACTTTATTTCATTTTCTTTCCTAGGTTAGTTAATGTTTTATGATTAGGTTCTATTATAATTTTTATTTTTCACATTATAAAATAAGAGGTGGAAATCGTAAATAAAAATAAACAAGTTGCAAAGTACAAAGTGTGGCAATAGATATATACATGTCTAGGATTGGATCTAAAGAGAGCTTGGTACTTAAGCAGTAAAATTGACTCACCTCCTCTTTTCTAGAATCCTACCTGGTGTATAGTATCTATTCACTTTTAACAATGAGGACATTGTTCATCTTAAGTGGGGGGACTGAAAAATTGAAATTATTTCCACTCAGAATAAATTTTTCTTTCAGTTATGATTAAGAATATTTTGTTCAATAATTTGAAATTTTGTTCAGTATGCTAAACTTCAGTATAAATAAAGTTTGATTATTTTAATAATTGTTATGTTAACTTAATAATGACATAAGTGTATTTTTAATATAGCATGCAAATTGTACCATAAAATTTTTAGTTCCTTAGGAAAGTTAGGCATGCATGAAAGTTTAAGTCTCTAGAATTGACTTAGTAGTTTCTTGAGGCAAAATCCTAGGAAGCATGGAACATTGAAAATGATTTAGGCAACTTTTGTTCGGAGCGTTTAAGCCTTTCAAGCCAACCTTAGTGAAATTTTATCCTTTGAACCCAACTTTGAGATATATGGCCTAATTTTATTTTAACCCTTGCAATATTTAGCCATCGCTTCTCTCTTAATTATCTTTAAATTATCCCAAACACTAGACTCACTACTATTCAGAACATTCTTTAAAAATAAGTTTGGGAGAGTTGAAAAGAAGTATCGAATGCTCAAAAAAATTGTAGTACATACAACAAAATGCTCGTAAAAAAAAGAGCATGTGTACTTGAAAGAAAATGTACAAAATAGCATGTGAAAGCAAAGTAAGTTGGTGTATTGAAGGTAAATCTTCCAAAGGTCCGATTGAAGCTGAGTCTAGGGTTTTTAGCCTAAAATTTATGTTTTACCTACCCTTAGCCTACCCACGTTACAACTTTGTTAAAGAACTATTGATTCAAGTTTCTATGCTACCTACATTAATGGAGAGAAATTTCTAAATTCAACATATAAAGTGTAACACGCCTTAGGAGGCATTATCAGATAATACACATCCTTCATATACATTTATGCATTCATAATAAATATCCATTCAACTCATCCACATTGTCCCTTATAAGGTCCTACGAGACCTTAAAACATGCTTAAAAGTAGATCGGGACTAAGCCGGTAACATTTGCAAACTTTGAGAAACTTATAAAATTTTTAATCATTTAAGGGTCACACGCCCGTGTGAACAGGCCGTGTGAGGCACATGGCCACCAGACACGCCTGTGTCACAAGCCGTGTAAAAATAGGGCATACATTCTAACTTGCACCACACGGAAAAGGACACGTTCGTACGTCAGGCCGTGTAAAAACTAAAGGGGTTACTGACTTGGGTCACACGACTAGCCACACGCCCATGAACCAGACCATGTGTCTAGGCCGTGTCAAACCTGTAGGGTATATAGACTTAATTCGAAATGGCACCCCAGGGGACACACGGCCGTGTAGCATGACCGTGTGTCACACACGGCTGAGACATATGCTCGTGTCTCTGCCCGTGTGGACAAAAATAGGCTATTTGCAAAGCCAATTTGCCACTCTTTTCTTAAGCACACCTAGCAACCAATATGCTACCATTTCAATACATTTATAGGCAGCCAAAACATGTCAATTCATACACATTTCATGCCATTTATAAACCATTCTCTTAACTACTCAAATCCATAACCAAAACATAACAAATCAATATGCCAAAATCATCAAACTTACATAATTTTTAAATGCATTTCCTCATCATCTTATCATCTATCTCAAAACTAAGCCACAACATATCATCATTCAAGCATTAACTCACCAAATGAAAATTAGTTACTTAAGCAAAAATATAACCATACCAAACAAACCAAAACATATGACAACTTATACATCATGAATGTGTATTTGTTAAGTAAGGACTAAATTGTAAAAAAGTGGAACTTTAGGGGCTAAAGTGTAAAAATGCCTAAATAGGTATTTTTGGATGAAATTGAATGAATAGGTGATTAAATGAGCTAAATTTGAATTCATATAGAACAAGAAAGAAAGAAATCAGATTTAGATCGGGGGAAATCGAAAGTTATCGAGTAGTCGATTCGATCCGTTCATCGTATATACGAGGTAAGTTCATATGCAAATAAATACCTTTAAATTGATTTATAAATGTTCGTTTGTCATTGAATTGCTATGAATGTTGAACGAGCAAATATGAGCAAGAATTGACGAAGTTATGATATCTGAAAGTCCCATACGAACCCTAGGAATAGTATAGGATACGAATGTCATAACATTAGGATTACCGAGATATGATTACATGTAAGACCATGTCTGAGACATTGGCTTTGTATTGTGATTACGTGTAAGACCATGTCTGGGACATTGGTATCGTTATATGATTTCATGTAAGACCATGTCTGGGACATTGGCATCGATATGTGATAACATGTTAGACCATATCTGGGATATGGCATTGTATGAGCTATATGTGATTTCTGAGTATCCTTAACGATTCCAATAGGTTCTACAAGCAAAATCAAGTCGAGAAAGAATGATTGAACAAGTTAAGTGACTTAGGTACGTATGAGATTTATATAAGTATTGAAAAGGGAAGTATTTGATGAATTCACATGTGATATTGAATATGTATACATTGAGAAAGGTTTGTGAATTTATATGTGCTTATTCATAGTTTGTCTATTTGATGGAAATGGTGTTGAATCATTTGGTAATTTTATTTGTATATGGCTTACTAAGCTTTTAAAGCTTACTTTGTGTGTTTTTTTCCTATTTTATAGATTATTAAAGCTAGCTCGGACATCGGGGATCATCAGGAACCGTCATCATAGTATATGGCATGTATAGGCTAGTGATATGACGATATAATTTGAGTTATGATATAGCCATGAGATTTGGATTGTATATTAAGTAAATGTTGGTGTGTATTTGGCCATATAAATTGGCTTAAATCATAAATTTGGTAAGTGATATATGATGTATATAATACCTTGTGTTTTGGCATGTTTGGTATGGTTGTTGTGATGGTTATATAGTTGCGCAATTAACAAAATTATCAATGATGTATAATGGTTGAGAAATGGCATGTTGTGGCTCAGTTTTAAAATGATGAATTGGTATATTTTGTGGCATGATTTAGTTGATAAGATGGTGAGAAAAGCATATAGAAGTTAAGGTTATGGCATATTGTTTTGGTATTATTTTGGTTATGGATTTGAGTAATGAAATGGATGGATTTAAATGGCATGAAATGTGCATGAAATGGTCATTTTTGGTTGCTTATTGTATGTGAAAATGATGCCAAATGAATGTTTTTAGGTACATGAATGATAGGTGGGAATAATGGCTTAAATCAAGCCTATTTTCGTGTCACACAATTGAGCACACGGGCGTGTGAATCGACCGTGTGACCCTTGAATCCTAGTTAAAACAAGTTAGAGAGTTACACAGCTTAGGCACACTAGCGTGTCTATTAGCCGTGTGTGGCACACGGGCTGACACATGGGCGTGTGTCCGGCCGTGTGACCTAAGTCAGTATACCCTCCAGTTTTCCTACGGCCATAGCACACGGGCATGTCTCCGGCCGTGTGGTACAAGTCAGTATGTATGCCCTGTTTTCACATGGCCTACGACACGGGCGTGTCTGGTGGTCGTGTGAGGCACACAGCTTGTTCACACAAGCGTGTGATCCCTTTTATGCATGAAATTTTTCTAAGTTTTCCAAAGTTTTCAAATGTTATCAATTTAGTCCCGAACCTCTTCCAAGCATGTTTTAAGGTCTCGTAGAGCCTTATAAGGGACAATATGATTATGTTTGATTAATGCTTATGTGATAATGAATTCATGTATGAGAAATGTATGTTGTATGATGTAATTGATTGGTAATGCCTTGTAGCCCTATTCCGGCGACGGATACGAGTTAGGGGTGTTACATTCAGTGTACATACTTACATAGTGTTATGCATACTCAACATGCTCATTCACCATTTTCATATACAACAACAGATTCAGACAACTCAGAACAAACACAAACACAAATCATTCAAACAGTGCAATATCATCAATCACCCAAAAGTCAAGTACAAAAACTCTAAATCCTACATCCTCGCAAGCTTAGCTTCCCAAATGCCATAGCCACCTTCATTCTGGCAGTTAAGTATGACAACCACATATCGATTAAACCGAAGGTATTCAAACCTTAAAAACCCCAAAACAAAAACTATTAAGGAATCCTTACTCTCTCTTCCTCTAATCCATGAGTACAGAGAGACTTAGGAACTTACTAGCTTATTGGATTCTCTACTTTCCAAACTCGAGTCTCAAATTTACCGCTCTATGCAGAGCTTTCTTTAACTTTCTCTTCTTCGGAACAACCTAAAAAGACGATGCGGATGAGTAGAAGATCATAACTGAATTGAGAAGAATTCATTCTCACATAAACATAAATATATATTTCCACTTGCACAATTTCCATAGTCCAAAACAATTGTCTGTCGCTAATCATTCTATCTCTTACTAAGGAAGCAACTGTTTTCAACTTAATCGAACTAGGATTGGAGCTCAACCATTCACTAATTGGCCACAAGATTTTCCCAAGTTTTCCAGTAGTGCCTACTAACTAACCAAATTATTCAATTAACTCCTAACTCTTCTTTAAATTCGAGACCGTAAAGAAATCCGGGTGTGACATAATTACACCTAATGATAGTTCTTTTAGCTCAATACCCGAACAAATACATAATTATTTTAGATATATACCGCATTTTAAGGTAAAAATTTAAGTTTAAATTATTATATTTTAATATTTTTTAACTAAAAATATGCATGTGACTAATATGATTATTTGTTCAGGATTGTATAGGCATAATTGATGGTACACATATTGCCGCTATTCTTCCACCAAACCAACAAATTCCCTACATTAGAAGAAAAGGTGTCCCTACTCAAAATGTTATGGCAGTATGTTATTTTAATATGTGTTTCACATTTGTTATGGCTAGATGGGAAAGACCAACACATGACACTAGAATATTTCTTGATGCAATTTGAGATCCAAAATACAAATTTCTGCACACATCAAATGGTAAGATATTTAATTTATTTATTTAAATAATAAAGTATAAGTTCTTTAATTGATATTTTTAAAAAAATAAACAACTAATGAATTAATTGTTTATCATGAAAATGTTATCTTGTTGATTTTGGATTTCCTCAAATGAAATGTTATCTTGGACCATATAGAGGACATCAATATCATTTACCTAACATTTGTAGAGGTAGAGACCTATATCTGGTAAAGAAGAAATATTCAATTATTCACATTCATCATTACGTAGTGTGATTGAAGAACTTTTTATTTTTGAAAAAAAATGGATTATTTTAAGGGATTTGTCAAATTATAGTTTTGAAAAGCAAATGATGATCGTTATTGTTACAATGGAGATACACAGTTTTATCTGAAAACATGTTGGTCGAAATGATGTAGATTTTATGGTACGAAAATATTGACATATAAGAATATTACTGATCCAAAAGATGTGCATGATGGAGAAAATGATGATGATGGTGGTGGTGGTGAATCAAACAATTCATAGAATTAACAAGAGATGCCATAGCTTGTAGTTTAATGAATTCACTTTAAATTGCAAATGCTAATATAAAATTTTTAATATTTATATTGGGTATACAATTATTACTCCTTTTTGAAACTTAATTTAAATACATCGAATATTTAAATTTTCTAGTTTTATGTTTCCTAAGTTATATTATCTAATATGGATTATATATTCAAATTATATTTTACAAAAAAAATAATACAAGTTATTTTAAATACATTTAACTTTTCTAATTCATGTATTAAAATATTAATAATAAGTTATTATATTTTTTTATATTTTTTTATAATCTAATTTGATGTATTTCATATATAATAACATTAACAAATTTTAATATTATTTAAATACATCTTTTCTTCCTTAACATCATCATGTTTAAAATAGACATTTTATCTTTTTTAAAACCACTTTCTCACAGCAATTCTAAACACTTAAATCCTAAACCAAACTTTTCAAAATCACTTGTGAAGCACTTTTTCGTAGCGCTTTTTAAAAGCTCTTCTCAACAAAAATGCTAGACTAACCCTAAGAATATCAATTTAGATTTGAGAAAATAGAAGTTGAAAGAGAGAGAAAATTAAGCTAATGCTTGATTCCAAGAGAATAATGTATGAATGTTAAGGTTTTATATTGTTTCCAAGTTTAATCTTCATAGAAAAGTATAAAAAAATGTTTAAACTTAGATAAACTTGAGGAAATTTTTTTAGAGATATATTTGGATAATTTAAATAAGAATTTTATATAGTTTTTTTAAATTTTATTGTTTTTTAAAAATTTTAAAAATGAGAAGGGTTTATTTTTATTATTCTTATATTTTTAATGGCTATTTAAATTTAATTTCAAAAGGGGATAGACCTGACATGCAAATAAACCAAAAGTTGAAAACCATTTAATTTGGTGTCGTTATACAATAAGGTAACATCCCTTTTTCAATCAATCTAAAAAGGGTAATTACTTCATCAGATATGTAACATCCCTAACCCGTAACCGTCGCCGGAATAGGTTAAGAGGCATTACCAGACTTATAACTAAATTCAAAACAATTATTTATCCATAAACATCATAATTCAGTCAATAGCATTCATTCATATCCATTATCTAATTAAAACCAACATATCAAGCTTTAATCATACATTTGGGACTAAATCGTAACATATTACAAATTTCAGAAACTTAGAAAATTATTAACCTTTCAAGTGTCACACGCCCGTGTGAACAGGCCGTGTGTCTCACACGACTAGTAGACACGCCCGTATCTTAGACCGTATGAAAACAGAGCATACATACTGACTTGCACCACACGACCAAGAACACGCCCGTGTACCTTAGCCCTAGTCGAAACTGACTTGGGTCACACGGCTGACCACACGCCCGTGCACTAGGCCATGTGTCATTTAGGGGGTATACTGAATTATGTCACACGGTCAATCACACACCCTGTGTGAACCCGTGTGACACACACGGCCAATAAACACGCCCGTGTATCTAAGCCGTGTCAAACCTGTAGGGTATACTGACTTAATTTGTAGGGTACCCCAAGGGACGCACGGCCGTGTAACTTAACCATGTATCACACACGACTGAGACATATGCCAGTGTCTCTACCCGTGTGGACCAAAATAGGCCATTTGCAAGGCCATATTGCCACCCTATAACACAATCATTTACAATCATATTTGACCACAATTATGCAACCTAATTGACAACCAAAATAACCATTTCATTATACAATATTTGCCATATCAAAACATAACAAATTCATACCCAAATACCTATCCATCATCATGTATATTCCATTCATCTATCAAATTCATATCAATGCCTCACTTGCATATTTTCATTCAAACATTACCATACCAAAACATACCATCTTTAAGCATATATATGCAATCCAAAACATGATACCAAAATATCACATGGCTTAACTTATATACAAAATCATTCTCAAATCATGATATCGAAACATAATTACTTCTACCAAACTAGCCTATACATGCCATATTTACATAAATTCACAAGTTCAAAATACCAATTAGAAATTGGATAGTGTGATGTGCAACTTCGACTTGTCCGAAACGAGCGAGCAACGAGCCTTTATAAAACATAGAAAAAGAACCAGAGTAACCTTTATAGCGTAGTAAGCCCATATAATTCAAAATTAAACTTACCGTTTATACAAAATCAAGCAATAAATGAAAATGCCAACAATTCAATTTAACCATCACCTATTCACACATGGTCATCACATGTTAGTCATTTAACATAAACATAAACCATCCATTAATACAATACTATGTATTATTCCAAAATTCACATATCATACATATAACATTAATATCACTTATAACCCGTAACTTATCCGTATAAACAGTATTTAAGCCCGTTGAACCTATTAGAACTTCAAAAGATAATCGAATGAACAATTTTAGTAATCCATCAATTCATCATCATACATGCTCTTTTGAGTCATGGTCGATAAGCTCCTCCTGAGCTGATGAATAGTAAGCTTTACTGAGCTAAAAACGGTAAGCTCTATTGAGCTGAACAGTAAGCTCTATCGAACTGAATCAATAAGCTCCAATGAGCTGAAACAGTAAGCTCTTACGAGTTGAATCAGTAAGCTCATACAAGCTACGGTGAGTCTGCAACAAATGCAGGAGCTCGACCAATACGGTAATCCCAATAACATGTCACTCGTATCTAATGAATTCATATAATTCAAACGGGGCTCTGTAACGAATACAATATATCATCAAGGCAGTCATATTTCAAGTATTTCAATTATATACATTCTTTGCAACAAATAAAAATATAGAAAAGTTTGATTCTAATTATACGAACTTACCTCGTAACCTTGGATAAAACTATCGGCTATTCGTCGATCTTTCATTTTACTCGATCTAAACTCGATCTCGGCTTATCTTTATAGCAGCCCATATTCACATTTTCAACCACAACATTTCTATCTTTCACAATTTAATCCCTAATTCTCATTTTTGTCAAAAGTCATTTTATAAAACTTGTATATCTATTAACAACCATCAATAATCTAACAAGAAACTTCAAAATACCCAAGTATTCAACAATGGCATGTCTCAAAATCTATAGCAACTTCAAAAACGAAGGTACGGCCTAGCTAGATTAAGCTGCAACGAGCTCAAAAACGTATAAATCATTAAAAACTAAGTAAAAACCGTACCTTAATTAGCTAATGAACCATAGCCGAATAAAAACCTAGAGTTTCTTCTTTTCTTCTTGCCAAATTTGGCTGAGGAAGATGATGATGATATAAAATAAATTTTTGGTTTTGTTTATTATAACATTTCTAACTAATTTACCATTATAACCTTGTTAATATAACTTAAATATAATTTAAACAATGTCCAAGAATGTCTACTTACATTATAAATGGACTAGTTACATAATAAGGACTTCCATATTAATAAACCATAGGTATTTGATACATTTAAACAATAGAACTCAAATTTTACGCGTTACGCGATTTAGTCCTTTTTACCAAATTAAGCATTTAAACAGTAAAATTTCTTTAAGAAACTTTCACATAATAATTCTATTATACTGTAAACATAAATAAATTAATAAAATAAATATTATGACTTCGAATTTGTGGTCCCAAAATCACTGTTCCGATTTGACCTAAAAACGGGCTGTTACAAGATCCCTTAACGTTTTATATAATCACACTTTAGTCTGATGCCACCACTGTGTCAGGCGGCATGTAACACCCCTATAGCCGACTCAAACATCGGGTCAAAGCACCGGGATGTTACATTCGTTGCCAAAGCAACTTCGGCGATTACACATCAATTAATCATTATAAAACTCAAATAATATCAAAACACTAGCAATGACTTATGTACATGTCATATTTTATAACCAAAATATCAATTTCATACCCTCTTAAAGCCTTAGTGATGTGATGAGATGAGATGCGTTGAAATCCCAACCTGAATCTAGAAATTCAATTCGATCTTTCACCTTCTCGTTTAAAACATGCGTTAAGCTCGTGAAAAATTAGTAAGTACCTAGAAATTAAAATATCATTTTTACCTTGATTTCTATATATTAAAAACATTATTACTATTACAATTCCTGAATATATCATTATTACCATAATTTAATACTTTTATCTCTTCATAGATTGACAGGAACAAAAATTTTACCAATATAATTCACTATATTATCACTTCACGGTTTAACAAAAATTGTTATTAGAATTCTTTACTTGTCATCTCATTGTGTAATAGGAAGTTTTCATCAGAACTTGCTTACCATAACTATTTATTTTATCAATATGTTTTATTATTTAACAGAGGCCCGACATAGACTTAACAAAGCCCGTAGGATATACAGAAACAATATAGTAATGCACCAAAGTGAAAATACAAAATAGGACAGCACCGAAGTGCGTATTCAAAATAGAGAGTGCTCTAAATTTTCCTTAATGGCATGTCATCTATATCCTATTAGTTCTCGTCTCATCTACTTGGGAAATTATATCATAATCAATTTCATTTCCTTATTTCAGGACAAAATTTAAATACTTTGAACTTACTTCAATTTCGTCCACATTGTAACAATTCAAAAACAGAATTTCCAATTTAAAAACAGAATTTCCAACATTCTTTAATACATATAACATATCTCACTACTTAATAAGAATTTCATAATTCACTACTAAAACTTATCATATTTCTCACATGCCACTTCTGCATATTTTTCAATTTAGTCCTTTTTCTTTTTCATAATTCTTTCATTTTACTAAGATAATTCACATAATAAATATAATTTAATAATTATTTCTATCATTCACTATTCTTTATAATTTAATCTCACTCTCACTTTTCATACATATATTATTTCATCACACTTTCTTACAAATTCTATTTATCCATATTATATTTCACAATTTAACTACAATTTTACATTTTTTCAATTTAATACTTATATTTCCACAACTTAACGAACAATTGTAATTTGAATTACAATAATCCTGAAAATTTTGCAATTTCTACTACCTTCTTCACTTATCAAATATTTTCTTGTAAACTTTTATAAAATTTCAATTTAGTCCCTTTTTTCATAAAAGTTCAATATTCATTAATCAATCATATTGAATCAATTTTATTTCTTGTGACACTTTAATCACATAATTTATCTCAATATCTTGTTTCACATATAATTTTTTTTATGTATTTCACTTCTATTATTTCAACTACATATTTCTCAAGTTTTACAATTTAGTCCTTGTCATCATAAAAATTTCATTTTTTTCACAATTTCACTTTTACAATACTTTATGCATATTTCATCATCTCAAAACAAATTTATTAAAGTTCTATCATATTTTCCTTATTCACATATTATATTATTTCACACTTTATTTACTAATTTACCACAAAACTTCACCAAGTCTACATTTTAATCCTTAAATAACATGAGAATTCATGAGTACTTACCTTTTCCAACTTCTAATCACTTGCTCTTCCTTTTTTTCTCATCACTTGATTCATTTTCTCAATCTCTTTCTTCAACATCATATCAAAACATAAACTTTCCATGAGTAATCTTCACTTTAATTCATTACCTAACATATTTGAATTTAGATAAAATTGAAGAAAATTTCAGCTAATTTAGAAAGGGTAATTGCTTCATTAGGTCCCTGAACATTTTATATAATCACATTTTAATTTTGTGTCGTCACTGTATCAAGCAACACCACTAAAAATTATTTTTTTAAAGTTAATGATTAAAGCATAATTGAGAGAAAAGTAGGCTGATATCGCCTGACATATTGGCGGCATAGTTGGGAGCTGTTGAAAACGGCCAATTTTCATAAATAATTTTTCTCCTAATCCATTTTTATAATTAATTAATATTTTTGAATTATTTATATATATAAAAAAGAAACCTCCTCCATAACTAATTTTTGGGTGTGATTCTCCAAAGTTGCGTATTATTTGACTTTCTTTTTTTTTTCTTTGAGCGTTCTTTGGTTTCACAGTGGCATTTCTTGAAACAAATTTTTTTAAAAAGTTTTTTTAATATCATGCTTAAAATGTTTACTCTGTGTTTTAGCATTTGCTTCAATAGTTTAGTGGTAGGCATAAAAATAAGGCTGCTAAAATAGAATAATTTAGTTGTTCATGGATGATTTCATTAGAGAATTAAATGTGATGAGAAGTTGATAGTATATATACATGATATAGTTTGCACCTTTTATCATTAAAAGAATCAAATGGATATACTTAATAGATCTTTCGTCCGATGCAAACTGTCTGTGTTCTTGTTCTTGTTATGTTCAGTTCAATACACTGAATGAGTTGCAGTCCTTGCATTATTCATGAAGTTCTCAAACTCAGTAGTTGTTGGGGGGACTTATGCCTACATATTTCAATTATAATATTTATTTGCCTTTGGATGCTAGGCACACGTATTTGTTTTATGCAACCATGACCAATAGGGAACAATTATTATATGTATTCTAAAAATAAAATGTGATGAATAATCCCGCCTACAAAAGTAAACTCAAGTACTTGCCCATCATGTCTTTTTGTATTCTACACATTGTAAACAATTTCATGGAGTGCCTCATTCCAGAGTTGGGTCAACAAGTTGTATAAGTATGTTATCTTGCTGTGAAATGTGGAATACTTAATTCTATCAACAATTTGTACTATATAAATAATTTGATTAACTCGTTAAAATCAACTTGAGTCGAATTGACTTTAAATCAAAATCGAATAAGTCAAGCCAACGGTTTTTTTTTTACTTTTTAGGTTTTATTTATTTATAAAAAAACTATTAATAAGTTTTAAAATTTTATTTGAATTGAACCAATTTTTTTATATTATTATATTTCTAATTAACAAATAAAAAGTAAAATACTATGTTAATAGGTTTATATAAGTAATAAAATAGTGGAGCCTCATAGAAGAACCTCTGGAAGTATTGTTGAGATGGTGAATCCTGACTTGCGTTATGTTTGTAAGTTCTATTGTGAACTTAGGCCTAGGCTTCATTTTTCATGAAAAAAACAGTACAATTTTCTTTGAAAGTATTGATTAATTTATGGCTTGTAATTTAAATTTTAAAATTTGGTTATTTAATTATTTGAATAATTGGATTTATAATTGAGTTTAGTTGGATTGGATTTTGTATACAATATTAGTTATTTAGTATTTGGGTATGGATATGGGTATAAAATTAATTAAAATTTTAATCAATTTATTTTGTTTGAAAATTCAAAATCGGAAAATGCCATCAAAATCGACTAACTATATTGAATAAGTAAAAAAAAAATTGATTAAACCAAATGTTTGGGATTCGGTTCAATTTGGTATATTCGGTTAATTGAATTTTTGTATGGCCTTACTACACAAATAATTTTTTTGAAGTCAAATGACATTTTTAACTTTTATTTATAATCCAACATATTTTATGTGATATGTATGAGGTATACAATTATTTTTCTGTTGAAATTCATTTTAAAATATATAATATTTATAACCTAATTTATTTTATGTAATATTTATATGGATATACAATTATTTCCCTATTAAAATTTATTTCAAATATATAACATTATATCTTCAAATTTGTAATGGTTATATTTTAATATTTGAAATATAGATTATATAGTCCAACTAAGTTTTCCAAATAATTAAAATTGATTGCTTACAAATATTTTAAATTTACATTTCATATATAAAAATATTAATAAAGTTACAATAAACTAATTTTTATATTCTTACTAAAATATCATAATATTAATAAATTTGAACATTATTTAAAGGAATAATATTTGATTCACCGTCAAATAATAATATGATACTATACCTTGAGAAATCAAGAAAAAAAATGATACATCATCATTAAATTAGAGAAAAATAAGACTTATAAATAAATACTAATAATTTTATAACATAATTAAACATTAATAGTAACTATTGTAAATAAATATCAATAATTCTTGGATTTAGGATCTTGGGTTTAATGGTTTAGGATCTAGGATATCGAACTTTAAGTTTTAGCATTTATTTATAATTAATTATGTTTAAATAAAATTATTAGTACTTATTTTTACAAGTCCTCTATTATTTTTCTTTTATTTAATAATGAAATGTCATGTTATTAATCACTGATAATATATGGGACTTCTGTATTGATAATGGATCACATATTCTTCCTTATTTAAATTTACTTTTTGGTAAATTTTAAACTCGGTTTTTCCCAACTCTTTTTAGAAGTAAAGAGAAACTAACTCTCTACAAGCTTTCGTCACGAAGCTCACTCATACAAGGTATAAGCACACCTATTTAATATTATCTCAAGGAAGGTTATTTGTAACATCTACTGATTGGGTGCAATTGTTATATCTAAACTCGCCCAAAATGGCTTACCATATCCACATAAGCTCCTCACTTAATTGTCATTGATTCACCTAAAAACATTTCTTCAATCTAAAGCTGTAAGGAAGCTCTTCATGGCCTTACATCATAAGCATCCGTCCAGAACGGGCTTGGGCCTAGCTAGCTACTCTATATAAGCCTCCTTTGTTTCCAAGAAAGGGGAGGCTGAACATTTCGCTGATACCCTTTCTAAATTGCTCCCCCCATAATCTTTAAAGATCTCCCCTACCAGCTTTTTGACCACCATTATATATATTGAAAATTTTGTAGCATACTAAAATAAGGCTTATAAAAAAAGAGAAACAACATAAAAATAGCTTAATATTGTTCAAATAAAAAGATTGAATATCGGCATTCAAATTTAAAGCATTATTTGATTAATTAAATCTTACTATTTAATTGAAAATTTTTCAATAAAATGGTTAGAAAATTTTGTAATTAAAATAAACTTTAGATTACAAAATAAATATTGAATTTGAATATTAGAAAGATGGTTTTAAGAAGATGAAGAATAAAAAGAAAAGAGGGTTAGCATGTAATCTGACATATCATTCCATCTTTCTCTCCAGTCACTGCCCAAACCCAAAAATAATTGCCAACATCAGATAGGATCAGTCTGTCATTATATTAAGTATTGCTACCACTGCTACCTATACAATGGGTCAGGCAAAGGCAATAATTTCAAGAACTGAAATTTAAAAAAAAAAAAAACACTGTCCTATTGCTCTAGATATCTGTTCAATTCTTTTTCTTTTCTTTTCTTTCTTTTTTTTTTGCGTGTTTAAGTACATGTTCAGTCTAATATCCTTGCCCATAGTACCTAAAAAGGCAAAAAAAAAAAAACTGGAGAGAAAAGGGGAAACAATAATAATGTCTAAACTCCATATGGATTTACTTATGTTCATCCACCGTCATCATCATGCTTTCCTGCAAATTTTTTTTTACCGTGACCTAAGAAATCAAGGCTTCAATGCAAGCTTTCTTTGGTGTTCTACAAACGGGACAAGAATCAAGAAAAGTTGCACAATCCTTACACGAACAAAGGTGTCGGCAAGGAAGGAACAACACTGACGAATTTCGACAATAACAACATTTGCAAACCATTGTCGTTTTTTCTTCTTGTTCTTCTTGTCTTTGATTGCTGCTATCAACCGCTGCGAAACTTCCGTTTCCCTTTGTTTCCATAATCCCTTCGTTGTTGTCTTCGCATTCACAGCAAGACTCTGCGTCATCGACACCATTGTTAAAACGACAAGAAGCTTGTTCCTCCCGTACTTGTTCAAGCCTGTTGTTTAAAGACACAACCATGGCTTCATTCTCTTGCGCCACCCTTTGCCATGCTTGATTCTCCATCTCCAATTTCTTCAACATATTCTGAAGTTCCATTGTTTTGTTCCTCGCTTTAACAATCTCTTCATCTTTTTGTCTAAGCAAAAAAGAGGCCTTTGATTCTATCTTCTTCACCAATACTTCATACTGTTGTTTCCTTTGCTCTTGCAGTAACAACCTCAGCCTCTCATTCTGCACAAAATCAAAAATAAATAAATAAAGACCCAATTGAAAAGAAATGAAAAACTTGGGTTTTTTTGTGATTTTGTACTAACCTGTGATTTGATAAACTGATCAATCTCGTATCTTTGCTTCTCAAACATGATTGATTCACGATTGTTGTTAGTGCTACCAAAGGAAAAGGTTTGGTCCCTTTGGTGCTGGTTTTGAAGGTGTTGAAACTGTTGCAGTTGTTGAAGCTGTGATGATATCTGTTGATTGAAACCAGCAGCAGCACCAACAAGTCCACAACCATTATCGATCAAATCCAAAGAACCGCAAATTGGGAACCCAATATTATCAGAATACAACTGCGCTTGTATAGCCATTATTTATCCTTGTTCAACCACCAAACAAGAACGAAAACAAAAACCAAACAAAAAATACCCAAAATTTTAGCCTGAAGTCTTTGTTTTACCATAAATCAGCTCAAAAAATAAAGGGGGGGATTCTAGTTTGGATCAAAAAAACTCTCGATAAGTACAAACGTAAACAAAAAAGAGGTAAAGGGTGTTGGTGTATATTTATAGGAGACGGAGAGAAGGGTGAGGTCAGAATATTGATATAATATTAAAGAATGGGGTGGATTTGGATATATTTATAGGAGACGGAGAGAAGGGTGAGGTCAGAATATTGATATAATATTAAAGAATGGGGTGGATTTGGATTGTATTGAAGTAACTGAAAAAGCTTGAAAAGGAAAGGGAGAGAGAGGGCATAGGATACTGTTATTTTGTGCCATATTTTTCTCAAATGAAAAATCCTAGAAAAAGGCAGCTTTAAAGAGAGGCCAATGCCACGTATAGGACGCGCTAAGCATCGACGTACACATGCAGATTTTGTGACTAAACTATCGGCCTATTGAGTCAGAGATTTCACAGTTTGAACAAAAACTGAAATCTGAAGTGGTGGGGGGAGAGAAACTGATTTGGCCAGCCTTTTCATTTAGATTTTTGGTTTAATTGTAATTTAAGTCCCTCTATTATGTTAAATATTTTCGATTTAATAGGTCCAAATTGATATCATATTAACTACGGGGGTTAAAGTGATAATGTAGATTTCGTAAATCCATTATTGAATTAATCTGAAATTTTAACATAATTGAGGGAGTAAATAAAACTTTGGTTTTAAGATTGGAGAAGGAAAAGAAAATCAGAAATGTGTGTGGAAAGCCTGAATAATAGGAATCTTTATAATAAATTCTCATCTTTTATTGTGTACAATTTTGGGAATGTAAATCATTCATTTCTCTCTTATTTTGGGGAATTTTTGATGGGGGGTGAAAAAGGTTTAGATTTTCATTAAAAATAAAATAACTAATTTTGGAAGTCAGCAAATAGGGAATAATATTGTGAGTAACATAAAATCTTTGAAATTTTAGTAACAGCACACCATATCTTCATTTAATAGAAACTAAATTACTTCACCATTAATCCAAGATTACATACCTGATACCTCCTCTGGAATTTCAATTTCACTATATTTTCATTACTTCTATTACTACAACTAACCTTCGACTTTTTATATTTTTCATTTTCTAATTAGATTGTTTTTTTTTTAATTTTTTTAAGTGCAAAAATTCCTCCATTTTTTTTCAAAAAAACCAATTAACCTCCTCCTCTCTTTTTCACTCATTTGGGTATTTTAACTTTCAAAATACATCAAAAAAGCCCTCAAAGTTTTTCAAAAAAAGTATTTAAGCCCTTACTCTTTTTTTTTGCACTCAATTGGGTACTTAAACTTTCAAAATGCATAAAAAATACTCTCCCACTGTTTCAAAAAAAGCAATTAAGCCACTGCTTTTATTAAAAATTAGAAAAAAAACTTATAAAAATTTAAAATCAATAAAATCTATAAATAATATTAAATTTTAATAAAAATATAAAATATTAAAAATCATAATAAAATTTGTAAAATTTTATAAAAATCGTAAAAAATATAAAATATATAGAAATATAAAAAAAATAAAAAATGTAAAGAAATATAAATTTTGTAAAAAATTTTATAAAAATTATCGTATCAAAAGAAAAATTTTATAATTTTTCTAAAACTTTTATTGATTATTTTTTTTTATCATTTTTCACCATATGTCACGCAGTGTTTTGACACTAAATGACTTAATTGAAAAAAACTAGGGGTCATTAAATTTTTTATGATTTTTATAAAAAAATCTAATTTTTAATAAATCTTATATTTTTATTAAAATTTAATAATTTTTCTAAAATTCATTTTTTATAATTTTTTTAGTTTTTAATAAGAGCAGGGGCTTAATTGCTTTTTAAAAAAAAATAGGGTCTTATTGATGCATTTTGAAAGTTCAAGTATTCAAATGAGTGGAAAAAAAATGGGGGGATTAATTGTTTTTTTACACCATTAAGCCTAAAAAATCACTAATAAATTGAAAAGATAATATAATTATGAAACTTTTTAAACAAATATTTAACTAATTTAGAATTAGTTAAATTTTATTTTTATTTAATTTTTAAAAATTATTGAACATTAAAATAATAGAAAATTTTCTTTATAATCTTATTATATTTGAAAAATATAAATTTAATTTGATAAATGTTATTAATTTTAGTTTTTTTAGAATAACAATGTAAGCTTATTGAATATATAAAAAATTATAAAGAAAAATGCATAGAATAACTTTAAAATTTTAAAAAGCTTTGAGTGAAAAAAAAAAGTACTCAAATTATAAATAAAAAAGGTATCATGTGTCAAAAAAAACTATAATGTAAATATGATTATTTATTGTTCAACGAATCATTCGTTTAATAGGAATAAGATCACAAGAGTGTCACTAGTTCCACAAGTGGAATTTGAACTCAGTTTTACGAACAAGAATTAATTTAAATACAATTTTAATAAATTTTATATGCATTATTTTAAAATTATCTTAATTTTAGTTTTTACTAATTAATATATAATTTTATTCAGAGAAATAAAAGTAATATGAAAAGAAAATTAGTAAAACATCGTGATTAGTAGCAATTTTTCTTTTTCTCTTGGTTCAATTGTGTAATTATGGTATGCGAATCTTCACTCCATCATGATCTAATTTTTAATTTATTATATTTTTTATAACGGTTTAGTTTCATATTATAATTTTATATTTATAAATATATAGTATAAAACTCTGAAAACAATATTAAACCAATTCACTAGTGAATATTTTAAAAATAAAATGTTAAATGTTAAATGTTAAATATAGTGAAATATTTAAACATTGGGTTATGAATAAAATAAAAGCATGCAATAATCTCTTCTAAAACAATAATCCAAATAATTTAAAAGTAACCGAAAGTCTAATTTAACTTTGTAGGCACAACCAAAAGTTTGAAACAATGAATCTGCGGTTGATAAGATATAAAAAAAAAAGGTGATGTAGATTAATTAAGGATTAAATTTAGATATATATGAAGATAAGTGCAGTTGAAATAAATAAATAAATTATTTTTAATACTTTACCCATGTGATAAAATCAACTTTCCCTTTCTTGTGCATCAATTATTATTAACATGATTAAAATATTAAAGTTTTATTTATTTTATTTGAATAAGTCCTTATCATTTGATTGCATCTAATTAAGTCCTTAGTAAAGTTTAAGAATATTTTTACTATTTTAGGTCAACAAAATTGAAGGATTACCATTCATGCATCTTCTCAATATTGTTGATATAATTAATTACCAATAAAGTCATCAACTAATTTGTTTCATGCAACAATTGCAAGGTTTAGTATCTTGAATTTGAATCTTAATACCTATTTATCTATTTTCTTATTTTTAAATGTTCACAATTCAAAGAATTTGGATTTGCTTTGCTTTTATTTCTAATTTTATATTATACTACAATTTTTTATTTGGTAGTACCAACTATTTCACCCCACATCCGATTTCTTTCAATGGATTTACCTCTTTTATTAATGAATTTTTTTAACAATTTGTAAAAATTTATCTTTTGATTTACTAAAAGTTGAGGAAAAATTAGTTCCGGAGTTTTATATTGTATTAACATTCCGTTGTTTCGTTTAAGTTCTTGTACTCTTTAACAATTCACCAAATAGATGTTAATAGATTATTGATTTGTATTTGATGCATTTACTAATGTTACATACAATTATACACCGTCATTGAATAAGATATTAACCCATCGATTTTATATATTTATATAAATTTTATTACTACTTATAATCCTAAATTATTAAAATATAAGATAATGCGCGTTTAAGTTCATTAGAACCCATATTTTTTTTTGTACATAGGTATAAATTAAGAGAGAAGATGACAACATCAAGATTTGAACTTTGATCTTTCAAAGTACAAATAAATGATTTAGCCCTTTTTTTTCTAATTTTGTTGGCAAATTTTTATCTTCTTAATTGTTATTATAACTATAGTTCGAATTAATGAGTAATTTTATTAGAAATAGAGAATCTGGCAGAAGACAAAATGTTGGTGGAAATATAGAAAGAAAAATAGGGTTGATTGGAATTGAGAAGCTACAACTTGGCATTGCCAACTTGGCATACCGTGTCTGGTACTCAGCCACATGGAGCAGCAACTTGGCATTGCCAATGCGAATGCAAAATCAACAGTCACAACACTTCCCTCCCACTTCCCAGTCTTGGAAAGACCCCACATATATATTTATTTGATTGGGGAAGGGGGGGTTATTTTACAAAAACTTACAATGGATCCCAAATCACGGAAAATGTGTTCTATGTCAGCAAGATTCTAAAGAGAGAGAGTCCATGGGTTTGGACACACAGTCCCCTAGGCCAAATACAATACTTGTACTGTTTTATTTACGTATACTTAATTGAATACAAAGAAGGGGGTGTCAGGGCAGGCAAAATCTTTTAATGTCAAAGCGTTATTTCCGTTTGTATTCCGAAAGGAAACAAATTGGTGGTGAGAGAGCAATGAATGGCCCATACATACATATATACGGAGTGGGAAAGGGTGGCACTGCCACTGGTCCCCATGTGCTGTCCACCACCTCAATCTTATTTCCCTCGTATCCCTTTGGTGCAGACCATGTGATATTGGCAAAGCACCGAAGGTGGATTTCAAGATCACCCCCCCACACCCCAAACTCACCTTGCTTGCGTCCCTAACTTCACTTCATTGACCCCACTTATTTATTTAATAAAACAACAAAAATGGGATTCTTTTCTTTTTGGGTGTTTTGCATAAATCCAAACCTCGTTTTTGGTGCCAAGTGTTTGCTGCAGTTTCCCCCAACTGATACTTCCCTTTGTTTTTCCCCTTTGCTTTTGGCAAAGTGATGAACACACCATCTTGGGTTTTTTTGAAAAGTTAAAATGAGTTGAATTTTAGTATATGTTATAGTCGTATTAACGAATACTTAACCATTTCCATACTTCAAAAGTTTGTGGCTTGAGTGACGTATCTTGAAGACCAAAATACTATCGACCGTTTCTAGTTTTCTTCTCCATATGTTGTTTTCAAATTGATAATGATTTTTGTGTGGGGAACAAGGCCATGGCTTAATTAGTGGTTAAATAATAGTCCAAAAAGATGATTGGAGTTCACATTTCATTTCAACACGTAAAAAAGAATATTTGAGATTAAATCTTGTTTGATTAAAAATGCAATATAGTACTTAGCTTTCATTTCTAGGAAGGTAGGCTTGTGTTTTTCTTTTTTTCTTTTCTACGTGCCTTACTATCTAAGCGCATGCATTGACTCAGGCCCCCTTAATTAAGGGTTCAGTATTCAATTTTCATCATCATTAGCTAAGCTAACACATGAATTGGGGAATGATTACAAAGTTGCTTTTTTTTTAAAAAAAATTTGGTCAAATTTGAAATTAAATTTTCATACTTCAATTTTATCAAATTATTTTGATTAAAATGACGAGTTAAATTTTTTCAATAAATTCATTTTATCTAAAATAAAATAATTCATTATAAGTTGAAAGAGATTTTTATTAAAATCTATATCGATATCTTAATTAAAATAATTAATAATTATTTGGACTAACTAACGGTATTATAAAATTAGTAGATAAAATTACACTAAAATAAAATATATGAATTAAAGCTCAAATTTACCATCCATAACCATAATTTCATATATTTATTCATTTCAATATTCAAAACACCCATATCTCAAGTTGAGAATGAATTCAATATCTGACCAAACAAAAACTTGAACATTTATACCAAAACCGATTGAAGATATTGACAATTCAAAACATTAGATTCAATTATTCATATTGATATGCGTAGATAAATGGAAGATAAGCAATTTCTTTGAAAAGGAAAGAGAGTTGATTTAATTATTGGGGTAGAGTTTGAAAGAGACGAGACGGTGACTTGAGGAGTTGTTGGTTTAGAGCACCGAGGCTACACCATCAAGCTGAAGGAGGGGTAAGGTCCCATCCTTTTTATGTGACCCACCATTTCACTTAAAAAAAAAAGAAAAGTCGTATCTTGTGAGTGAATGAAATGAATGAGATTTTCAATGTCTCAGTTGCCCGCAATTTGAGACTTGAAAATGGCTAATTAGACCACTCACTGCAACAAAACGGTCATTTTATGGACCACCATCTCCCCACCCCTCCCCTACTCTCTCATGAAATTTTGGGGAAACAAATTAATCAAGAAACCAAAAAGAAGGGTCTTTCAATGTAAAATCAATAACTTCTCTAAATTGTTCATATCACACAAGTTTTATGTCCTTTAAATCTATATTATAGTGATATGGGGGGGTAGGGTCTGGTGTTCACACTTCACAGCAAAACCTGCTCTATTTGTTGCTTCCTTTGTCTGTGTTTGTGTAGCAGCCATACATGCATGCTTCCAACAATTAACCATCAACTATATATATATATATAAAACAAGCCACTGTTACACGTGGAAGCATATTAAAATTGGATAGGAAACATATATATTATAAGTTGCAAAGATAGGATCCACTATGTAAGCATTATTGGAAGGTTATGATTAGATATTTGGACTCCCCTAGCTAGGCCAGTATTTTTAATTTTAATCTTCAAATAATTTATCAAACCTGTACACCATTATTGAAGTAGCTAGCTAACTTTTTCATTATCTTTTAGGTTTTTTTTGTTTTTTTTGGGGGGGGGGGGTTGTTGCACATCTCATGAAGGCAATAAATAAATGCTACTGGCATAGGGTTTTAAAAAAATGGGTTTCCATTTAGTCATGATATCTCGAAATGTTGATCATCATCATCATCAACAAAACAAAAAAGAAAAAGAAAAGAGTTGGTTAATGTGACCCATGCAATATGTCAGGTGATTTCACATTTTCTACATTGGAGACCCACACACGCAAGTCATGTGTAGTGTAGGCTCCCATGCTCTTTCTTTTTAATTCTGGCCCTTTCTCAATGCTACCGCTCTCACTAAAGTTATACACTATAATATGAGGAAAAAAAAAGGTTTATTTCACTACACATTCTCAAACTATAATCCATATTCTAAATTAGTCCTTAAAATTTCATATTAAATCCTTTTGTTTGCTTAGTTATTAGATGGGATGATTAATGTATCTAACATGAAACATATTTAAAATACACAACATCACATTGTAATAAATGCTTATCTGCTACATAGACAATATTAAATATCAATCTAACGAATTAAACAAAAAAAAAACTCTCCATGTGATAGGTACATACATATTTATAACTTTGTCTATGTGTTCAAATATGTTGATGAAATAATTTAACTGATACCATATTTATACTTTGAAAATCTAATTATAATATTTTGCAATTTAGACAATAATTTAGGGATGATTGACGGAATTCACCCAAATAAAAAATATATATTGCTATGAGTGATTCTCGTGCAACTTTGACTGCATAATTATTGTTTTTTTTTATCACCAATTTGTACGTGGATGACTCGAAATGGCACACACACACACTTTTTCTTTCCCTTATTCATTTGCAGAAACAATGAACCATACCCTAATGCCTTATGACCTTTATCTTTTCTTATAGGTTTTTATAACGTTTCAATAACGCAAAGCAAAAATCAGCAATATCCCTTTATTTTATTTTTTTTTCTAAATTTGACTTATTCTAGGTTCCGGGAAACTCACTCCCACCATAACTAAGCCACCAACACAACATTGACCCTCTTTTTGTCTGGTCATGAGATATAAGTGTGTCATTGTGTTTATTTTTTTTCTCTCTTTTTGACGTTTGAAAATCAAACAAGAAATCCCACATACATACATACCATAAAGTCATGCATACCCTATCTGTTTTTGTTTTTGTTAACTTTTAAGAGATTGTATTGTCGACCAAGCAAAGCCAACTCTATATTACCAAAAAACCCAACACTTATATGAGCTCACACACTGCCCACTTATATTAAAAAGCAAAGAGCTTATCCTTGGGGTTGCATTGGGTTGGGAATATTGGTCAATGAAACTCTTATGGATGCAATGCAAAATGCATAGTAATGAACTTGTTAAATGCTCATTTATTGGTGTGATGGGGGCGGGGAGGAAGGAAGTCTTACATGGTGAGCCGATATTCAAAGTTTTGAAACGAATTCCAATCTCTTAACATGTAGTCTAGTCCATGGCCTTTAACTATTATATATTCTTGAAAGATGAGTTAAAAAGAGTTAGGGCTGGCTGTTTCCCTTTTCCCCGGAGGAAGGGAATAATGATATTAAATTTTAGGGTTAATTTTATTATATGTTCTCAAGTTATGATTCATATTTTAAATTTATTTAAAATTTTAAAATATTTTAAATTTAGTCCTCAAGCTATCAATATTGTATTTAACCAAATCGATTTGTTAACCTAATCGCATTAAATGCCAACTCAAATTTAGCATGAAGCATATTTACAATAAGTTAGATCAATTTTTTAACACATGTGCCCCAAACATATGGACAACTCAAATATGACATGTTTAAAAAAAGAATTAGCTCTTCTAAATTTTATTGACGTTATCCTTTTTAATACGTTATATTGACCATGTAAGGAGTATACATGTGTTTATAATTTGATGTGTGTGTTTTAAACATGTTCCAACGAGAAAAAAGCCAAAAAATTTTAGGGTGACGAATTTAAATTATTAATTTTTGAGAGAGACAAAATATTACTGTATTAAATATAAAACTTTACCATTTTTTTAAGTGTTAAACTATAAAAAATTTATTTAGAAATAGTTAAAACTTAAAATTAAAAATTTAAAGAATTAAAATGTAATTTCATCATAATTAGAAATATTTTCTTATTTTGTGGAGGCCAAGAATCGCCATGTATTATACGTTAAATATGAACCTATTGAACGTCTAAATTGATTATTAATATAAGATTACAATATAAATTGAAGTGATAGTTTAAATACGTTGGGGAGAAAGAAGTCTAAAATGTAATCGAATGGTCAACCTGGTGCCATTGCTATATAGTAATGAATTGCATGAAGATATATTTCAAGGAAGATGGGTCCTAAAACGAGTGGTTTTGGAATTCATTCAATCACGGGACCCAACAGATTCCACCGCCCCAAATCAGGGGCCGTCCGCCGAGCAGTGGGAGGTCGTCACTTGGCACTTAGTGGCACTCACACGCTCACTCCACCATTGTAGAGCCGTATGCCATCATTTATAACCTTTCGTTTTCTCCCACAGTCGGGGCAATAATATATAAAATGAGTGCTTATTTGCATTATCTTCTCTTTATTATGAATCTGACAATTGTAAATATATACATTTATAAGGTTTTATATTACATGAATTATCAATGTGTTGATATCCAAATCATTCATAGTGAATACATGGTTGAAATCCATTTTATTTTCAGTGATTTAAACAATCACTGCAAAAATGAATAGGTTAATGGCCCTCTTAACTTTAGTGTCTTAAGTTAATATATATAGATTGAATGGTGTAGTGGTATCATAAAATTTTATTGATTGGAGGTTGATTCTCCTACATGCATTACTAAATTATTCTTATTTTTAAAAATTATTTTAATATTCTTGTAAATATGATTCTAAATATTCCTTATAACAATTATTAGACTTTTTTACGCTAATAATATAAAATAAATAATTATACTCTCAAATGATATGTCAACCAGATTATATACTAAAATGGTACACTAAAAGTAGTGGAGGGCGGTGCATAGATAATATCACCTACTTTTTTCCTCGAAAAATATTTTTTTAATGTTTAAAAAAAATAATTTTATATTAGTGACGCCTTATTGGTAGGCAGCACCACAATAATACAAGTTTGGTATAAAACTGGTATCGAATACAGACAAGAAGGTGGTGCCACATTGGTAGGCGGCACCAATCACGCCTCCTTGACAGGTTACACTGGTGCCTGCGGCATGTCCCGTCCGTCAGCCGCACAGATGCAGTGCTAAGTCCCGTCAAAGCACAGGAAGAAAGAGGGAGAATAGAGGAGCAGATGGGGGACCTCATAACCATGGTCCCCCTTGAGAAGATCCGGAATAGAATGAGAAAAAGGAAAGAAATGAAGGAGAAAAAAAGAAAAAAAGAAAGAAAGAAAAGGAAGATATGTATATTTGTAATTTTTTTTAAAATTTTAAGGGATTAGTATTTTTTTTAAATAGAAGGGATTAGTTTTTTTTATGTTGTTTTTAATTTATTTTAAAGTTTTTTGGTTTATAATTATATTATTTGTGTTTAGTTTAGTGTTTATTGTGATTTTAAATTTTATTTTATTTTTTAAAAATAATTTTAAAGTTATTTTGTTAGTAATTTATGATTAGGTGTTAAACTGTTTGTGTTTAGTTTAGTGTGATTTTTAATAAATTTAATTTTTTTTATTTTTTTAATTATTTTAAAGTTATTATTTTGTTAGTAATTTATGATTAGGTTATTAATTGTTTGTGTTTAGTTTAGTATTTATTGTGAATTTTTATGAATATAATTTTTTAAAAATTATTTTAAAGTTATTTTGTTAGTAATTTATGATTATGTTATAAATTATTTGTTTAGTTAAATGTGAATTGTGATTTGTTATAATGTAATTTTATTTATTTTTGATTTATTCACCACAAGAAAATAGACTTTTAGCGGCATTTTTTAGCCTTTAGCGGCTCTTTTAGCCACAAAAAACGCAGCTATAAGAAATGCCGCAAAAATTTGCGGCGTTTATCTAGAAAAAACGTCAAAAAAGATCAAGACTTTTAGCGGCGTTTGAGGGAAAAGCGCCGCTAAAAGTCATGGCTTTTAGCTGCGCTTTTTTTACAAACACTGCTAATTTTGGCAGATTTACAATGTACATTTTCACCAATATCAAAACCTTCCTGCATTAAATCCAACCAAAAACAGTAAATGTATCATAAAAAATACAACCAAAAACATTAAATCTAAATGATACTTCAAATTCAACGAAAGATATATAATGTAAATTAATAAATTAAGTATAACTCAAAATATTCTTACAATAATGTTAAATGTGACAATGTTAAAAACATTCTTACAAGGAGAAAACTAATGTCTAAGATGAAGGCTTTTGCGACTGCTGAAACATCTACATCATTTGCTGAAGCTGTAGTTGGAGCTCATCGTACTTTCTGCTCTGCTCTGCTACCATCGCTGCTGCCTCTGCCTCCCTTGCTGCTGCCGCTGCCTCCGCTCTAAGTTGTTGCTAGAGTTCTTCATATTTTCTTTGAACCTCGGCAATTTGCTCAACTGTGCTCGCTTGCATCTGAGCTATCTGGTCTCTTAACCTCTGAACTTCAGCTTGAGCTTGACTCCTGGAAAACATGTATTGCTGGGAGCCAGATCTAAAATATTGGGTCGGGGTAACACCAGATCCTTGAAATCGAACTCGACCGTACCTTTCAAGACCCAAAACTTCAGTGATAATTCTGTTATCAATGTTCTCAAGATTAACAGAACTATCAGTCGAAGCAATCACTTCATACTCCGCCTTCTTTTCCTTTAGTTTCTCCTAATAAATCAATAAAAGAGTTAGAAACGAAATATATAATAAAAAGGAATCTAACATAACTTAACATTATTTTAAACTACTAACGATGAATTAAACCATTATAATTAAACATTATAAATATTTATAATAAATCAAATTTTATTAAGTGAATATACCATAATTTCTCCAGCTTCGGATGTTATAGGAGATCCATTTTTCTTCTTATGCGTAATCTCAAAAAGTTGAAGGCGTCCAACTTTTTGACCAGACTCAATTTCCTACAATATAGTAGTAAAAATATTATTTAATAGTAGAAAGTCATTAATATTTGACAGAATTAATAAATTCATAATACCTCGCCCTCAACTACAGAAGCAAAACTTCTCGACCCTGCCGTGGGTGTGAATTTTTGTTTTTGCCTGCTGTTTGTTCCAACTCGCTCACGGTCCTACATATTGAAATTATTATTACATATATATTAAACACTATATATAAGAGCTTGAAAGTACGTAATACTTCTCCTTTCTTTGAATTCCAGAATCTAACCGCATCTTCCCATTAGTACCTCAGCATTCCCGGCGGGACATTTCGCAATTTTTCTTCGAGGCTTATGTCTTTCTTAAAATATTGTTTTTTCAAAGTGCTTTTATTGTCTCTCTATTTTTTACCCAATGCCTTCTTGATATAGTCATCCGAGTAAAGCAAATCTCTCCTAAAAAAACACAAGTTTAGAATGTAAATATAAATGAAACTTAAACCAAAGTATTATAAATTACATTCATGTTTTGTTACCTTAATATTATCGAGAGCCTGATTTTTGTTGCTATCAGGCATGTGACGTCATGATTCGTAGTTGTTGGGCAACATATTCGCATTTCGTGCTATAATGCCCAAATAGCCTGCTAAAAGTTGAGCTTCAAATCCAATAGGCTGACCATGATTGTTTCTACTTACTTTGACATGCTCGACAGGATTTAACTCGTATAAATCTTTAAGTAGCGTACGTCCTCGACATCTGTGCGTCCCACCACTTTCAGCTGAAAAACGATATATTATTAAATTAAAATTGAAAAATAAATCAATAATAAAAGTCAACACACATGTAAAATAAATTTAACATTACTTTGAAATTCCGCAAGCTCGTCAAGTGTCTCCGGCACATTCGAAGATCCAACAACTGTTTGTTGTTCACTATTGCTTCTTCCGAATTGAGTATTCTGACAATACTAAATTTACTACATAATTATTCGTAAATATCTTCATCCACATCATGTCGAACCCATTGATGTTGTATACTAGTACTAGGGATATTTTTATCTAAGTTTTGTTCTGGAAAAGGCAATGTTTCTGATCTTTCGACGATGTCATCTCTACCTCTATTACCCACGTCAAACAAGTCTTTAGGGGTGTTCCAGAGTACAACATACCAACCCTCATCAGTTGGATCTTTCGAATAAAAAACTTGTTTCACTTGAGAAGAAAATACATATTGCTCGTCTGTCAATTGTTGTCCAGTGTGAATCAAGCGAGAGAAATTAACCATTTTAAAACTAAATTGATCTTTTTTAATTCCGCGAACAGTATTAACATTAGCCCAATCACACCAAAATAAGACAACTTTCCATCTGCCATAGTAATCCAACTCAATAATGTCGGTAAAAAGTTCGTAATACTCTACATTACCCTCAACCGGATAACTGTCCCTAACACTAGCATAACTTGTAATTGAAGAATTAACAACAATTACACAATTTTGAGTTCTCCTCATTCTCTAGCGATATTTTGTATAAAATCTGTATCCATTGATGAGGAAGGCACTATATCTTTTTATTACTCTGTTCGGACCTTGGGAAAGCCATTTAACTTCGTCATTGACGTCCTTCCCACTCCAAACCTATTGAATCAAAAGTAAATTGAGTAATTATAAATGCATTATATAAAAACATTCTTATTTGATTAACTAAATTTTGCGATTTTATGTAACTTATTAACTTCAGTTACATACCGTTTGGCTTAACCATTCATGAAAAGATTCTGTGAATAACTTATTAATCTCTCGATGTTGTAATCTTCAGGACCGTGCACAAGATCTCAAGATTTGTTTGTACTCACTATGTTAAAAACAAGTTTAATTGGTTAGAAGATAAACAAATTAAAACGACGAATATGTGAGGAAATTTTAGAACTTACTTGCGCAACGGTTCAATTGAATCATGGTGAAAAAGTACATATCGATGTGCTTGTATCCACGATATATCATGTAATTCTGCAATTTCAACTTTGCCGATTGGTTCTCCATAACTTTGGAATAAATAAGTTTCGGCCAAGTTATGATTATTGAGCCCAGCATTTCTACTTGGTCTATTCAATCGTGTTTCAACATATTCTAAATATCTAGAACAGAAGGTCATGCACTCCTCTGCCAAGTAGCCTTCAGCAATTGATCCTTTTTGATAACGCTTATTGCGACAATAAGACTTCAATTTACTTTGGAACCTAAACACGATATACAATATTTATCAAAAGCTGTAACTAAATGTATAGAGGTGAATGAATGAATACTTGACAAATAAATTAGCATCTTTCTATAGGATACATCCATCGATAAAAAATCGGTCCATCAAGTATTGCTTCATGAAGAAGATGGATTACCAGGTGCACCATAATAGTGAAGAAGGAAGGTGGAAAGATCTTCTCCAAATTGCATAAAGTTAAAGCGGCTTGATCTTGTACTTTCTCAAGTTCTTCAACATCCAAAAATTTGCCACAAATAGCTTTCATTATATTGGATAGTTCAATTATACATGACGTTACATTTTTTGACATACAGCATCGTAAAGCATCTGGGAGTAAATCTTGCATCAAGATGTGGTAATCATGTGATTTTAATGAATATAATCTTCGATCTTTAAAACTCACACATCGAGATATATTTGACGCATACTCATCTGGGACCTTTATATCCTTCAACACCATGCAGAACATTTCTTTCTCTTCCTTTGACATTGAAAAAATAGAAGGCGGCAACTGATATTTCCCATTCGAAAGTACTTGAGGATGAAGATCACGCCGAATTCTCATGTTAACTAAATCAAGTCGACTCTGAAGATTGTCTTTTGATTTTCCATCGACATTCAAAATTTTCCCAATTATGTTCTCGCAGACATTCTTCTCAATATGCATGACATCAAGATTGTGGCGTAAAATGTTATGCTCCCAATAAGGCAACTAAAAAAAAATACTCATTTTTTTCCACAAGTCCGCCTCATTAGGATCATCCTCTTCATCAAATTTATCATCAGATGCATCCCTCGATCTTTTCTTTGTTTGCGTGTTAGGTGGTTGATTCATTTTTCCATAACTAAAATTAATATCTTTTAACATAAACAAAATCTCAGATCCAGTGGTCTGCTCAGGAGCTCCTCTGTACTCTTCAGTACCGTCAAATAGAGTCCTCTGAAATCTAAATTTATTATTTCCATCTAACCACCGACGATGGCCTATGTAAGAGAACTTCTTCCCATTATACAACCACTTCGAACAAGTTTGCCCAGCAAAATAAGGACAAGTATAATGTTCTTTAGTACTCCAAATCGATAAATTAGCATAAGTCGAGAAATCATTAATTGTCCACAACAAAGCTGCATGTAAATTAAGTTTCTCTTTTCTCAATACATCATATGTCTCAACACCCGACCATAATTGTTTTAACTCTTCAATAAATGGCTGCAAATAGATGTCAATATCGTTTTCGGGACCTTTCTCTTGAGGGATAATCATTGATAAAATAAATGAAGATTGCTTCATGCAAATCCATGGAGGTAAATTGTAAGGAACAAGCACTATAGGCCAAGTAATGTACGAAGTACTCATGATTTTAAAAGGATTAAAGCCGTCAACTGCTAGCCCAAGCCTCACATTTCGAGGATCGCTTGCAAAGCTTGGAAATTTACTATCAAATGATTTTCAAGCTAAAGAATCAGTAGGATGTCTTAATAATCCATCATCAGTTCGTTGATCATTATGCCACCTCATAGAATCGACTGTCTTTGATGACATGAAAAGCCTTTGAAGTCTTGGTATTAGGGGAAAATATCGCAAAACCTTGACTGGCTTCTTTCTTAATTATGCCCCACCTTCATCCGCATTCACATCTTCTGTATTCTTATCCATCCAACGAGACTTACCGCAAACATGACAAGACTATTGGTTTTTTTTATCACCCTAGTACAACATGCAGTCATTTGGGCAACTATGAATTTTATCGTACCCAAGGCCCAAATCTTTTATTAGTCTCTTCATATCTTGACAAGACTGGGGGATTTTTGGAAACAGAAACATCTCTCTCAGAAACTCTAGCAGCATTGTAAAAGAGTTTCCGGTCCACCCTCCCAAACATTTTAAGTGAAATAGAGGAATACAGGAAGACAATTTTGAATATTTTGATCCCTCGTAAAGTTCTTCGTTCATTTCATTAATTATATTGTAGAACTTCGCCGCTTCTTCATTTGGATCCTCATCAAGTGCACTTGTTCCCGTTTCGCGAAAAACATTTCCACCAATATTACAATCATCGGATGCAATAAAGTCAGGTGGAAACGATTGCTCACCATGACTGTGCGTATTAAATACAGCCCGCAACACTCCTTCCATGTCATCTTGTCTAACATACTGATGGTAAGCAGTATCAGGATAAGTTAGATTAATCATTGAAGAAGTTCCACTAGATGTACACTCTCCATGGAAAATCCATTTTTTATACTCCCAAATAAAGCCATCAACAATTAGATGTTCGTAGACAACTTCATGAAAATGTCATTTGATGTTGCCACACTTCTTACAAGAGCAAAGAATCATATTCTCTTGACTTGGATTGTGAAATGCAAAATTTAGAAAATTTTGTACTCCATTTCGATAGGCGTTGCTTACCCTTGACATATTCATCCAACTCCTATCCATTTCGTAGTTCTTGAAATCTAAAGTTGACAATAAAAGAGATTATCTTATGTAAATTATGTAAGATATGATATATATTTATGTTGATGGGATTGTGATTGTGTTGATGGGAAAACACAAGGGAAGTGAAGAATTGGTTATTGGATTAAATTTACAAGTTTAGGGTTAATTATTTATTTTGAATTTAGTTCATCATGTGTGCTCAATTATGGTTATTTTTTATTGAGTCACATGAATTCTAAATCAACTCTGGAATGAATGGGCTAATTCCTTAAAATAAATTAAAAAAAAATTATTTTCCAAGTAAGTCAAGTCTAGTTTTTTGAGCAATATTTAAAAATACAATTTAACTTAATTAGGTAATTTAAAAATAAAATAAAAGTAGACAAAATACTTTTTGTGCTTAAAATAAAATAAAATAAAATATTTAAAATAAAACTTTAAATACAATTTAATTTAATTAGGTAATTTAAAAATAAAATAAAAATAGACAAAATATTTTTCTTGATTAAAATAAAATAAAATATTTAAAATAAAACTTTAAATACAATTTAATTTAATTAGGTAATTTAAAAATAAAATAAAAGTAGACAAAATATTTTTCGTGCTTAAATTAAAATAAAATAAAATAAAATAACATAATCAAAATAAAACTTTAAATACAATTTAATTTAATTAGGTAATTTAAAAATAAAATAAAATAAAATATTTAAAATAAGGTTGGAGAAAAAGTCGGCCATTATTGTTATTATCCAATTACGTAATCCAAACTACCACCACCATTGTATATGTTTAAATGACTAAACTGGCAAAGAATTTTATTTTATGACTAAATTGGCCTAGTATAATAACAGAAATAAAGCCATTGTTTTGACCAATCTCATTTCTTCCATTCTTATTATTGTTATTATTATTATTAGTTCAACCATTTTTGGTGGCCACATATTTTGTTTTAAATAAACTTGTCTTGGTTTAATGTAAAATTAGAATGCTAAATTTTATATAAAGTTTCAAAATTTTAATTGAATCTCATCTTTAATTTAATGGAACTTCAAAGTTTTTAAAGTAACTTAAATTTTGGTGCTTACTAGAATACTAACAAATACTCAATTGAACAAATGTCAATTTTTATTGATTATAATTGGAAATTTTGATTGGGAAGAGAAGTTGGAGTCTAAAATTCATTTCAACCCAACTTGTAGTCTTAATCCATAATAAATACTATTAAAGTTATTGCCGAATCTAAGTTATGTGTTGGATTCCATGGAATAAATTTTATATTCATATTACCATCTTATTTTTATATATTTTAATTTCGACCCATCTCATAAAAACTTCTATTAATAACAAAACGTAAAGAAGCAGTTTTGAATCTCAGCTGACAAAATAAACTCCAACTCCAAAATTTGCACCACTCATGTATGGCAAAATAGTGAAGATGGGGCTGGACATGCAGTTTCCAAACATCACAGTCATATTCATATTTATCATCCTTAACCATATTTTTGGCGCCTTTCAATGCTTCATTAAACTAGCAAAGAATTTTGAACTAAAACGTACCTTAATAATTTCAACAAGCTGGTCTACTCCACTCTCACCAGGAAACATAGGCTGGAGTCAGAAAAATAGTATTTGTTAAGTAATTTAAAGGGAAAATGCATAGAAATAAGTTAAGTAATTTAGCAACGAAACATGTACCTAGAACAGATGTCAATGGCTGTGGTGTATTTATTTGCATCAAATATTAATTTAGGTGCTCGATAGTACCTAAAACTGATGTAAGAAAAAACAAAAATTGCTTTATGTATTCAGATATTTTCATAAGTTCTAAGAATTCAAGGCTAAAAAAGAATCCATAGATTCACAATGATTTGTTGCTTTACCATACTTGCTGCAAATAATGGCACACTTATGGAGAATGTATTATCAAAGCACATACAAATATAACCATTAAAATAACTTAAGGGAGTTTCATTCCAAATCATATATATTTCTAATTACCGTGACTTTAAAAACTAAAACATGCTAAACTTGGGCAGTTCCTGGGTAATCTCAGTTCTACAAACTTCGAAATGCTGGTACCTCAGTACCTAACCTTAGTAGTATCCAAGACACCAGATGAATATATGTATATTTTGCATGCACATCTATAAATTTATATAATAAGCTTAAGATATATAATTAGGATAATGAACTCTAAGGATTGGTCCAAGGTTTCAACAAAAAATGCAAACTTATTTAAATTCTATTGGATATGTATGCTTTCCTTCTAGTCCATGTATGTTGTTGAATACTCAAAGTAGAGACTTTGATGTTATCCCCTTTCTCACTGGTAACAGTACATCTAATGAAGAAACTTATAAGAAAATAAAATAAAGATTTCAATTGAGCAAGCTTTTTATGCTAGGGGCACAAAGTGTATGCATGATCAAATGCACATGGCCAGATGAGGCTTAGGAAACTTATTATTATCTGAACCTAAGTCCAACGCCTACAGGACACCTGACACTAAGCATGGGATCATCACTTTTGACCATTACATACCGACAAATAATAGGACAATTGTAATACAAACACTACAACATCACATACCTAGCTATGAAGTTACCATATAGCAATATGCAATAAGAATCTCAAACTCAGTTCAGCTGATTGTTGAATATCAAACTACAACTTGGTATTTTTCAATTTGTTCCACTCACATTTCATCTCTTTCTTTCACAGAAGCAAATAACATGCATCTTTTTTCCCTGCCATAACAAACAAATTACTAACAATATAAAATTACCCCGAGTCGGGGATGAAAGTCAAATACTAGTATATGTCTCAAATCTAAGTTTTTTCATATGTTTGGAGATGATTACCAAATAATACTTCAAAAAATGAATAACAAAGCATAAAATTAACTAACAATAAAGAAATTTCTAATTACCATTTATCACAATTAAGTAGATAATAAACAAAGAGAAAAGCATGGTTGATCGAATACCGATCATTAATATAGAACAAAGAAACTTTGAAAATCATTAATCATTGACCTGTTTTCTTCAACCCCAAAGCCAACTTCTGAAACCCTTGCCTTTCTTAATATGATTTTATATAGATGGGAAATCAATGGCCAGTGGGAAGGGTGAATTTTAGGGATTTCAAATTGGGGAAAAAGGGGTTATTTTCGGATGTCGAATTGTGGAAAAAGGGGTGATAATACTTTAGGGATTTGGGACTAAGGAAAAGAGGGGAAATGAACTGGGGAGAGTTGTGAAAATGTCTAAGTGTTATCGTGTGGGTAAAAAAGAAGACAGCAAAACGACGATGTTTTAACCAACATAATTTAACATTTGCAGCGTTTATCCAACAGCGCCGCTAAAAGGGTAAGCTGTTGCGGCGTTTTACAGAAACGCCACTAATAAACCAGGAAAACATCGACGTTTTGATCTAAACAACATAATCTTAGTAGCGTTTATACACTAGCGCCGCTAAATCCAAACCTATTGCGACATTTCACAAAAAAACGCCACTAATAAATCCTACAAAACGACGCCGTTTTGCTAAAAACATGATGATCTTTTGCTGTATACCTTTTGCGGCGTTTTTTTATAACCGCCGCTAATGCCTTTAAAAATTAAAACTATTTAATATATAAATTAAAAACAATATAAATTAAAAAACAATCACTTATATACCTAAAAAACTTTAAAATTATTTTAAATAATAGTATTTTAATTTTTTTTATTTAAATAAATATTTTTTTTAAAATTTAACTAATATTTAAAAGAATTAGATAAAATTTGAAATCATGAAAATTATTAAAATTTTGAAATCTTTAAAATTTAAAATTATTTAATATATAAATTAAAAAAAGCAGTCATATATAGAGGTGATCATGAGCCGAGCTGGGTTGGGCCCAAAAAAAAATTCAAGCCCTTTTTCTAGGTCCGGGCCCAGCCCTGCCCTAAATATGGGCCTGAATTTTTGTCTGAGCCCGGCCGGACAGAAAAGTGTGAAGCCCGAGCCCGGCCCATATTAATTTTTTTTAGCGTGAGAGCATGAAATAATGACAAAAAAATAATAAAGGGAAAAATAAAAAAAAAGCCTGATTTAAAATAAATAATCCTGCAAATAATTGTTTTATTTTTATTTTAAATTTGAATTTAAAATAAATATTTCAAACGAAGACAATTTAATTTAAAGCTTTTTATTTAAATATAAATTAAAGCTTACTAACTTATTTGGTTCTAAATTAAAGTTTTATGTTCTGGAATTTTATTTAAAAGAATTTTGAATGTATATTTAAATATTAAAATACTATTGAAATAAATTATAAAGCTTAAAAAACTGTAAACACAGAAACAGAACAGAAGCATGCATGATGCACCGACAGGAGTCAATTAGTCCACAATCCACATGCATTATTATTAAAATAATAAGTATCATTACATTGGTTTTGAGTTTGACCAGTGATTGATTATTGTAATAAAATTTAATTTAAACTCTAAGATAGTTTATAAGATAGTAAACAATCCTCAAGGTCTAAAGCTCATGCAACTATCATTGTTCATCCACAAACGAGGGTAAACAACATGTCGAGTTAAATGCCATAAGTGTATCCATTGATGCTTAGAGTTGAATTGTTTATAAACTCAATGAAACCTAGTAAAGCACTCGTGTGTATAAAGCTGTTTGTATATTAAAAGCTTATGGCTTCGAACTCAGACAATGGGAACTAAAGTATATATGCATTTGTACATAGTAATGAAATAATAAACCTGCAAGAAGAAGATGCAGCAGTGAATAAGAAGAAGAAGAAGAAGAAGCTTACTGTAAAGAAGAAGCTACCGAGACTGCAAACGAAGAAGCTGAGCTGAGCTTGAGGCTAGTTGGAGGTGGCCGACAGACAACTGGGATTTGGGTGGATCGGTGGAAGTGGATCGGTGGAGGTGGTGGTGAGGTGAGCTGGGGATTTGGGTTTTGAAAATGGGAAAAAGGGGAGGAAGGTAGCAGCACGAAATGATAAAATGAAAGTGGGAAAAAAAAGAAAGTAAAGTTAAAGACTTAAAGTTAAAAATAAAAAATGATTAAAAAATAATAATTTAATATAAAATTCGGGCCGAGTCGAGTCGGGCCCAATCCAAAAAAATCTTACTCGGGGCCCGGCCCGTTTTCTAAACGGGCCTCGTTTTTTGTCCAAGCCCATTTTTTGGGCCTATATTTTTACCCAAACCCTCCCATTTTTCGGGCGGGCCTTCGGGCCAGGCCGGGCCGCCCAGCCCATGATCACTTCTAATCCTATACCCAAAAAAACTTTAAAATTATTTTAAATAATAGTATTTCAAATTTTAATTAATTTTTTAACACTAATTATCCTAAACCCTAAATCCATAACCCCTGTCCTCTTAATGCCTTAACCCATAAACCCCTAACCTTTAACTCATAAACCTTAAATCCTTAACCACTAAATTTTAAACCCTAAACCTTATACCCTTAACCTTTAACTCCTAGACCCTTAACCCTTAACTCTTAACCCCTAAATTATTAACCCTAAATCCCTAAACCTCAACCATTGAACCATAAATCATAATCCCTAAGTCCATAATCCATAATCCATAAACCTTAAAATATTAACTCATAAACCAAAAACTCTACCTTAAACCCTAAACCCATAATCCATAAACCTTAAAATATTAACTTATCATAAACCATAAACCCTAAACTATATACCCTAAACCTTAAACATTAAACTATAATGATAATTAATTCAATATTTTCAAATTAATATTATCTCTTTTATTATTATATAAGAATTTATTTAATATATAAATTGACAAACAATCAGTCATATACCAAAAAAGCTTTAAAATTATTTTAAATGATAGTATTTTAATTTTTTCATTTTTAAAATATATTTTTATATGTTTTTATTTTCAAATTTTTTCTATGTCATTATTTTTTAAAAAAATTTAAATATTCAATTAAAAATAAATTGCATTTTAATTAATATAAATAAACCAATAAAATGTTTTTGTGGCGTTTTTTAAAAAAGTGCCGCTAAAGCTCGATCTATAGCGACGCTTTTCAAAAAGCGTCGCTAATGCCACTTGTTGATGAATTATTTTGTGGTGTTTTTTAAAAAGTGCCGCTAATGCTCGATATATAGTGGCGCTTTTATAAAAACGCCGCTAATAACACTAAAGCTCAATGTAGAACGACCGCGTTCTTCTTTAGTTTTTGTGGCGCTTTTTAAAAAATGCCGCTATAGATCGAGCATTAGCGGCGTTTTCAAAAAGCGCTCCTAATGCTCAATCTATAGCGGCGTTTGTAGAAAAATGAAGCTAAAAACGCCGCGAAAAACCTGTTTTGTTGTAGTGATTTGACAATTTTTTTATTTATTGAAATGTTGATTAAATTTATTTTTATATATTTTTATAGGTTGTTTGAAAGAAACTAAACAATTATGTTTCTATTTTATTTTTTGTTGATTCATATACTTTTTTTATGTTTAGATAGTTTATGTTTATTTTAATTGTATTATTATTGTAAACTAACATAATTTTTTATGTAGGTAAAATATGAGAATTTATGAAATTTTTTATTGTAATTATATTATTATTGTACTATATTTATCGTATTATTTATTGTATGTATAATATTAACGTGTTTTGATAACTATTGAAAATGGATCCTCTAAAAATTAATTATCGAAATTTGTTATTCGCAACAAATTGTTAGGGTGTCTCAGTTTTGTATTTTAACATTGTTTCTCCTATTATTGGGATAAAAGGGCTAAAATCCAAATTATTTACCTACCGTATTGTGTTTTTTTACAACAAGCTAATTTAATTCTTTTTTTTTAAATCGCAGATTTGCAACAAATGATTTCATTAATTAATAATGATGATAACATATAAAAAAATTATTAATGAGATGGTAATAAAATTGTTATTCGCTACTCACGTCATTTACGAAATTAAATTAGGTTATATTAACTATTTCGCTAATTTAATAATGTCAAGGCCCGTATCACACATTGAGGAGTCGTGTGAATGGTGTAGGCTATCTGCCAGATGAACGCCTCATGCCATACTTGGAGTTAGCTTGATTTGGATCAACGGTATTGATCTGGACATTTGATTTGCGATACAACTTAATATCCGTTTTGGTCGAGCAATGGCACCTAGAGACCCACACATTGCATTTGTCGTGTGGGAGTGCACCATCACTCTGCAGGATGTTGCACTGCAACTTAGGCTCCCCATCGACTGGAATGCAGTCACGGGCGTAAGTTCGATCTCTAGGCCAGCCACCATTTGCTATAACTTACTTGAATGCTCGCTCAGTGAGGGGAAATTTACAGTTTTGAAGTTTTCATGGCTAAAAGCCAATTTCTAGCATTTATCGAATACTGCCACTAAATAGAAGGTGATGTACACCGTCCGAGCATACATTATGCACATTATAGGGGGTGTACTCATGCCAGATGCAAACAAAAACAATATTCACTTGATGTACTTGCCCCTATTATCTGATTTGCATAACATCTATTCGTAGAGTTGGGGGTCTGCAATGTTAGCTATGTTGTATCACGAACTTTTTCGGACGACAAATCCTTCTGTCGTGGACATAGGCAGAAGCCTCATATTGCTGTAGTCTTAGGCACTTTACCGGATGCCATTCTTGGCGTCGATTAGTCACAATCATATGTATTTCCACTCGTGAATAGGCGATGAATTTTTACTGATTATAACAATTATTTGACATTTTTTTGAATGATATTATTCTAACAATTCGTATTCGTAGATGGAGTACTAATTTGGGTATCGGGAAGTCATACATGGTTCCAATATACTGTCTGATGATTGAGAATCATGCTGAAGAAGAGACAAGTTATTCCAATATTAATGACATATTATTATTTTATCTTACTCGACTCGCGTTAATATAATCATGTTATTAATTGTGCAGTTCATATGGATCCCCTATTCTTTCCTGGAAATTATATCAATTATTCTGTAACACACCAAACCCGGCCCAGACGTTACGACAGAATTCGGCGTGTCACATTGAAGCGTTACTAGAAAAGTCATGTTTCATCAAAAGTCTTTCTTAATGTTTAAAGAATATCTTCGTTATAGATTAAAGTGAATGGAAGCTATGCACCAAGTAGGATGCCAGAAAAGAGGAGGTGAGTCAATTAGACCGCTTAAGTACCCAGCTCTCCACGGATCCAATCCTAGACATGCACACAACCATTGCCACACTTTAACCGAATGATTGTTCATGGAAAACCAATTCATTTAAAACCATTTGAAGAAGGTTATTAATTTTGAAAACGTTTTCGTTGCGGAAGCTTGGCTTTGTTATCGCAATATTTTGAATTCAAGTAACCTTTTTAAAACGCGCCCTAGAGCTATTCAGTTTCAAACAATTAAAACAATATCATATCTAAACTATCAAAACATACTAAAAACAATTAAAAATAATTTAAGCGGCCTTATTACAAATTAAAACCCGAAAACATAAAGGAAATAATCTAGAATAAAAGTGAAGGCATAAACATTAATTTTAAACAATCCACATGGCCACTCTGAATCCCTTCAGCTCCAAGTCCACCGATCTAAGGCTCATGTAACACCCCTTACCCGAGACCGTCTCCGGAATCGAGTACGAGATGTCATCCAATTTAACTTACCGATTCGGAGCATAAAAATTTGCTTTTAAAATTAAATTCACTGTTCATAACAACACTGTCCACCTGCGCAACTGTCACTAATTTAATTATAACTTGAGTTACGAAACTCAAAATTTAAATCCGTAAATTTTCTGTGAAACTGGACTCATATTCCTACTTACCATAAAATTTTCAGAATTTTTGACTTAGCACATTAGTACAGTTTATTCATTAAAGTATCCCCTGTTTCACAGCTCGACAGATCTGACCTCTTGGTGCTAAAAATCAAATATCTAATTGTACAGAATTCATATAAGGTTACCATTAATTTATTTTGAAAATAGACTCACTAAGGAATCTAAACATATAAATTATGACCTATAATTATTTCTGTACAATTTATAATGATTTTCTAAAGTTAGAACAGGGGACTTCAAAAACCATTTTGACCCTGTCTCACTAAAATTTAAATATCTCAAAATATAAAATTCCTTTGCCTACACCGTTTCTTTCATGTAAAAATAGACTTGATAAGCTTTAATTCTATATATCATTCACCCTCTAATTGCATTTCTAATATTTATGGTGATTTTTCACATTCACGTCACTGCTGCTGTCAAAGAAACTGCTTCTTTGAATTAGTTACCATTTAAACATACATAACTCCAAAACATATTCTTTAATAACTACTTCAATAGCTAACATTAGCCATATCATTTGGACATGCTCAAAATGATTAAGACTCTATACATGCCATAGTTTAAACATTTTGAAAAGCACATAATACCGAGATGGTTATGATAGTGTGATACGAGCTCCGACGGTCCACTATTCGATCAAGTTCAAATCACTATAAAACAAAGGAAAGAAAGAGATGTTTAAGCTATAAATAGCTTAGTAAGTTACATGTAAACAATAATTACTCAATTAATAATTAACACTTTTAACATATAACTAATCAAAACATTTCTTAGCAATTTCAATCACTTAGACATACACAATCTTACCAATTCACTTGCATATACATTTTCACACTTAACATTTCATATTCACTTTAATTCATTATTAATCCCGTTGAACACTTGGAATATACACGGATACGTAGAGATTTAGCACATAAGTGCCACACTGATATGTAGCGGAAGCTACCACTGATATGTAGCCGAAGCTACCACTGGATGTAGCCAAAGCTACCACTGAAATGTAGCCGAAGCTACCACTGATCAATAACACTGGAAATGTCCACGGGCCTGCTCACACAAGCTGTCAGGTGTCTGCAACACATGCTAGATCACCCAGCACCCGGGACTCACTGTAACACTGTAACACTGGTCTCTAGTGACATGTCACTTGTATCCAATTCTATTCCTAAGTTCAACCGGGAATTTACACTTAACACTTTATTTTCAACACTTTATCACTTGAATAATTCATGAACAACTTTCCTTCCACATTCAATATTAATTCACATATCAAATATAATTCACAATTTATACAAATATAACTATTATTTACATATAACTTACCTCGGATGCAAAACGACTATTTTGTAATTTAGTCGATAACTTTCTCTTTTCCCCGATCACTTGCACTATTTCTTCTTTCTTGATCTATATTAACACAATTTAATACATTTTATCAATATTCCATTCAAATACAATTCATACACAACATTTTGACACATTTACATTTTTCCCCATAACTTTTCAAAAATTCCACTTTTGTCCCTAAGCTCGTAAAAATAAAATTCTCTAAATTCTTAAATTTCAAACTTCACTAAATCATATTTCATGCTCATAACGGGCCTCAATTTCACAAAATCACAACTTTATGCACACTTTACCATCTTTCACAATTTAGCCCTTTTTCAACATTTTTCATTGAAATTCATCTAGTAAAACTTGTAATTAACACTTCAAACATTCATTATCTAACATCACTAATCAATTTACAATTATATCATGAATGGGTCAATTTTTAAACTTTAATTTCATTTAAATTAAATGGTAGAAACATGAAATTCAAGCTTCAATAAGCATAAAAATACGAAAATAATTAAAAACGGGGCAAGAAATCACTTACAATTGAGCTTAGGAAAATCAAAACCCCTAACTATGGTAACCTGAAACTTTCGGCAGCAAGCTTCTGATTTTTTTGAAGAAGATGGACACTTATTTTCTCTTTATTTTGTCTTTTACCCAATTTGGACAAAAATGCCCTTGACCCATTACTTAGATGTTTTTCTAGAAATACCCTTTTGTGTCCATAACACTAATTTATGGTCTAATTGCCACATAAACACTTCCAATTTCATGCAATAAGTCATTTAATCACTAATTAGACACACTTTGCATTTTTCTCAATTTAGTCCTAAAAATTCAATTAAGCACTAAAGCATTAAAATTTCCTATCCATATTTTCACACAATATTTCAATCAATCAGTAACTAATAAAAATTTATAAAATTAAACTATTTCACTTCAGATTTGTGGTTACGAAACCACTATTCCGATTAGGCCCTATTTCGGGCTATCACAGCTCACCTGCAAAGATGGGAAAAAAGGGAGGTGAGTTTGGAAAACTCAGTGTGTAAAGTATCCCAACCAGAGCCCAAATCAATTCAAGCTTTACTTGGCCTAAGCCCTATTCAGAAATCAGAGTTAACTGAGTCTTAGCCCATATCCATATTAATCTGGGCCATAGCCCCTTATAGTATCAAAGTATACTGGGCCTAGCCCATATCAGTATCAATCTGGGTCGTAGCCCTATTACAAGTCGAGATATATTGGGCCTTGCCCATATTAACACAGTTGGGCCCACAACAAAATAGTCTCATATGATTAATGCATGATAACCCCATCCAACCCTGCACTTGCCTCCATCCATCCCTACACTTCCTGTGGGGAATAAATCACCCACGCCATCCCTACACTTACAGTGTTAGCATCAGTTGTGGCACTAATTATAATCCGCAGCAAAGTTGCTTATATCAGAATATGTGGCACAGCCACCAGAACGGGTTCTTCCTCCATAACAAAACCCAACCCCATGCAGTATGACATGTATGCAGAATATATATATCATTAACAAGGCATGCTTCAAAAAGACAGTCAAATTATAGCGTAAGAACAGTTATTTACCTCTGAAGGCATAATCGTAAACTTACCCCTTCAGGGGTATTACGGTAATTCTACATTACAGAGGTATTTCAGTAATTTTATCAGTCTTTTTAGGGTTTTATGCTCATTACAGTTATTAACATATTAACAGAAACACTTATCGAGCATTTTTACCGAATTGGGCCTGTTGGCCCATTAACCCCAAATATACTGAAGTATACGAAATTGCGCACTCTGCAATCTTACCGTTAAAGTTACCAAAATTATCAATAAAACCAATCGCACGAGCGTTCGCACGCTCGCAAGTTCTCGAAATGCTGACTTTTCGACATTTTGGCATTTCGGCTTTTGCTAATCTAGTCTACTAGTGGGTGTCGTTTACACACCTGATCTGTAACGATACGCTGGCGAGATTCACACACGCGTTGCCTACAATCGAGTTACTAAACGTCAGTCTACATATCAAAAACAACTACGTACTAGTCCCCTTACCATATTCGGCCAACATTGCTTTAGATCCTAAAGTTCTTACCTTTCTGCCGAAATATGAACTAGATCTAGATGTCTAACCAAGTTAGCCTTCAAGCCCTTCGCTGTACACCCCCTTGTCCACGTAATCATTGTTCTGCCCGAGAGAGTACTCTTATCTATGATACTAATCCCGATCTACCGTAGTCAGAAGAGACAGGTTCAAGTAGCCAAAGATTTGGCTTCCTACACCACAGGTATGAAGGTTTCAACTTTTTAAAGAAAAAGGGAAAGGGGTTCGGCTATAGCAAGATTCGGCCTCCTAGGTGTAAGGAAAACAAATGAAGAGAAGAGAAGAAGAGAAGGAAAGGGATGGTAGATTTGGCGACTTAAGGAATCAATTGAGAAGAAATTGACGCAAAAAGCAAAAGAAGGGAGAGTATAGGTTCGGCTATGAGAGAAAAAGAAAAAAAAGAAAAGATGAATGAAAGAGAGGGGAGAAGGGAAATAATATTCGACAAGGGAAAAAAATGGCACATAGACCTAGCCGAATTGCCTATACTAAAAGACCCTTGGCCGGCCCAACCCTTGCTCCTCAAGAGTCCAACATTCGGCCAACACTACTCCAACTCCTTCCCTACGTGAGCGGTAAAAACCCAAACCTTCCGTGTGCGAGGTGAGACTCGAACCCCAGGCCTCTGTCTGGTCTTGCTCCTTCGCCCGTGTTGCTGGGCACTGCACCACGGGTCACAATTAATTATAAACCTTACCTGCTGAAGCTCCGGTTACTTGCGAAATAAAAAGAAATTTTTTGCCTACTGTACATCTCGAACCTACGACCTTCTAAACAAACACATACACTACTTGCCACTGCATTGAAGTTCCTTTCATGACATAATCCTCTCTCAATTAATCTATAACCCTTACCTGTTTCAGTTCTGGCCCACTTTAAAAATAAAACGGAGTTCACCCGCGAAAGGACTCGAACCCGCGCCCTCTTCGTGTGCCAAGCACTCTGCTGCCACTGCGCCACAGCGCCCCTTGTGTTAGGATTATGCTCGCAACTCCTCTTAACCCCTATTCCAACCGCAACCTGCATACTAAAAAGAAAAACACCCAATTTGCGCGCGCCGTGCCTTGAACCTAGGCACCTCCCACGCCCTCCTAGCGTCCTTAGCTACTGGGCCAGGTGCCTGATTGTGCTAAAATTCAGCCCAAATTATTAATAAGGCCTACTGCCTAGATTCCCCTAAGAGGAAAAATTTAAGAATTTTGCTAAAACTATGGGCCGAGCCCCGGACTTTTTCCCATACCATAAAGCCTTCGTAATTTATTTAATTACTAAACTAAACACACTAAATAGTAATAATAATAATAATAATAATAGTAATTAGATCTAAATTATTCGAGCTGTCTCTTACCCGAACCCAGACTCAAGGCCCAATACTTCCAAGCCCAAAAATCGAGGCGTTACATATTCCCTTACCTGCCCACGTCTACTCAGACCTATGATGTATTAACGCACCCATTATCAATTTCTAGACAATGGAGTAATATCATGGGGATCAAATACTCCAGTAGTTTAATTGCATACAATATATCTCGACACTGCTAGTACAGTTGAGGGACATCCACGTGATTAACAAGAGGGGGAAACATGAAAATGATTGGACGGTGGTGCATGAACAAAATATTGCAGTGTGGAACAACCAGTTAGGGCGGATACTTCAGATGGATCATGCTTTGGATCTATAGCCCTCGTTGAAGTACATACAGGTATTCTGAGACGGGGAAACTGTATGTAATTGGTGGACAGTTGATGATAGTCCCCCTACACATGAAACAACTTGGGCAGTTCTCCCACCCCGTTTCACATCCGCCTCCTGCACCCGAGCCAGAGCTAGAGACACTCTCTGGGGATAGTTATTATCATCCAAACTTGGAGGTTGATGACTTTTTCCTAGGCTCGTCAAGCCAAGTATATCATTCATAGTTTGATATCTTCAACCCACTACCACCTCGGTACTCCACTCCTTCTGGCCCGTATCTACCGCAATATTCCACTCTTCCCAGCTCAAGTTCATTGATGGTGTTTGGGGCATATGATTTTTATTCTATGTTTAGCACGCCCCTACATTCAAGTGAAGAGAATGTTGATCGTCGCGATCACTCGTAACGTGAACATCAACCTTTACAAAAATATACCCCTAGGACTACACTATCAAACCATCAATTTTAGGAGTTTTTGCAATTTAAATAGTTAAGTTTTTATTTATTTAAGTCTACAAAAATATAAATGCAAAATTATAAACTTTGTAATTTAAATTAGATTAATTGCAACAAACTTTAGAAAAATTTTGTATTTATTTAATTGAGATTCATTGCAACATTAAAACGCAGAATAACTTTGTAATTTAATTGAGATTCATTGCAACATTAAAACTTGGAACAAAATTTGTAATTTAAATTAGATTAATTGCAACATTAAAACACAGAACAAACTTTGTAATATAAATTAGATACATTGGAGTACATTAGCTCAATTCCTACCCGATTGAGACGATTGTCTAATATGATAGTTTCGCTATGGGTATTTACTTCGACTATAACCATTTAACCTGCATATGCCATAAAGTTTCCCGTCAGATTTCTCTCTAATGTCCATTTCATTCTGAATTCTAGATGATTGCAGACGACCTTTTGAATTCTTACACAACTCTTTGTTTAGGACAAGCTCAAAAGTCGTCGGAGGCACCTCCCATGTAGACAGGTCAGGCAGGACGGAGAACTTGTTCTCCTAGACACGCAACATATGCTCGAGGGTGTACTCCTCATCGATAAATTGTTCAACATTGAGTGAGACTTTAGCACAAGCTGTTACGACATACGTACAGGGATAATGAATGTCTGAAACCTCCTGCAATCGCACCATCTGTTTTAGAGATCAACTCTGTAGAACCTAGGTGGTATACCGGGTCGATGACCAATGGTCTCCGTAACTTGAAATGTTTTAAGGCATCGTGAATATACTTCTATATTCATCTACCTCGCTATCCGACGATTTGTAGCCGTTGCATCTTTGACATCTTCGAAAAACATGTGTCCCGCCTCCATTTAGTTGACTTGTTGCTGCCATATTCTTGGCATTAAGGTAGCCAACCTGTAGAACGTAGCTGAGAAAATAGATGAAATTAGAAGATGTCGTATTTTTATCAATACGGAGTTAACCTCCTCCACTAATTTGGTGGTCATATGACCATAGTGAAAGCCCTCGTTGAAACTTCGAGCCCATTGCCACGGCTCCATGGTACCCAACCACTATCAGAAAGGTGTGTTCGCTTCACCCTACATGTAACTCTCAAGTCAAGTCATCCTTTGTCAGAAAATGTGTGGCTCTACCTCATACGCTGTGTATGTATTAAGAAAAGATAAGTTATAGTCTCGCCCTAAAACATTAAAGCATATATTGAAAAGATAAAGTCATCATTTACCCATTCTCACAACTTGTTTCCGTCAGTCTGTATTCTTATAATCTCGTTAAAAGTTAGTCGTAATGTGTCAGATACAGTAAACGGATCTCCATGGTACATTGGAACGCTTAATTGCGGTAATTAATTATTTCTTTCTATCGGAGATTATGCAAATATTATCGTTGCTAATAACATACCTCCACAGGTTCGTAAGAAAGATTTCTCATGATTCCATGTTCTCCTTATCCACAATGGCAAACGCTATCGGGAGCATCTTCTTGTTCTTGTATTGAACAATTGCAAGAAGCAGGATCTGCGTATATTTACCGTATAGCCAAGTCACATCTAATTGCACAAATAGCTTGCAGTGGAGAAATGCGCGCACGCATGGATTAAACGTCCAGAACATCCGTTAGAAATTTTTTTTCTCGCTTGTAGTTGGTCATCCAAGCTGTAATAAGATTATGTCTGCAACTCAATTACAGTACCCGACACAAACTCTCGTATAACGACTATCCATCCCTGTAGCTAATTGTACAACACATCGAAATCTCTGTACAATTACTCCAATACCACCTATTTAGCTATCCATGCCTTTCGGTATGATACTTGATACTGGAATCGTGTCTACATTTTGGTAATCAGTATCGAAACTTTAATGGTTGGTATGTCCTTCACCATTAGCATGATGCACGTACATATAGTTTTGGAGTCAAGTTTTCAATGATCTTTTGTCAT